>NC_058082.1:555612019-555912019 GCF_014858855.1 Bufo gargarizans | reverse complement strand
CTTGGCTGCAAAAAAGTGTCACACATCTGGTATCGCCGTACTCAGGAGAAGTTGGGGAATGTGTTTTGGGGTGCCATTTTACATATAACCATGCTGGGTGAGAGAAATATCTTGGCAAAAGACAACTTTTCCTATTTTTTTATACAAAGTTGGCATTTGACCAAGATATTTTTCTCACCCAGCATGGGTATATGTAAAATGACACCCCAAAACACATTCCCCAACTTCTCCTGAGTACGGCGATACCAGATGTGTGACACTTTTTTGCAGCCTAGATGCGCAAAGGGGCCCAAATTCCTTTTAGGAGGGCATTTTTAGACATTTGGATCCCAGACTTCTTCTCACACTTTCGGGCCCCTAAAAAGCCAGGGCAGTATAAATACCCCACATGTGACCCCACTTTGGAAAGAAGACACCCCAAGGTATTCAATGAGGGGCCTGGCGAGTTCCTAGAAATTTTTTATTTTTTGCATAAGTTAGCGGAAATTGATTTTTTTGGTTTTTTTCTCACAAAGTCTCACTTTCCGCTAACTTAGGACAAAAATTTCAATCTTTCATGGACTCAATATGCCCCTCAGCGAATACCTTGGGGTGTCTTCTTTCCGAAATGGGGTCACATGTGGGGTATTTATACTGCCCTGGCTTTTTAGGGGCCCTAAAGCGTGAGAAGAAGTCTGGAATATAAATGTCTAAAAATGTTTACGCATTTGGATTCCGTGAGGGGTATGGTGCGTCCATGTGAGATTTTATTTTTTGACACAAGTTAGTAGAATATGAGACTTTGTAAGAAAAAACAAAAACAAAAAAAAAAATTCCGCTAACTTGTGCCAAAAAAAATGTCTGAATGGAGCCTTACAGGGGGGGGTGATCAATGACAGGGGGGTGATCAATGACAGGGGGGTAATCACCCATATAGACTCCCGGATCACCCCCCTGTCATTGATCACCCCCCTGGTAAGGCTCCATTCAGACGTCCGTATAATTTTTACGGATCCATGGATCGGATCCGCAAAACACATGCGGACGTCTGAATGGAGCCTTACAGGGGGGTTATCAATGACAGGGGGTGATCAGGGTGATCACCCCCCTGTCACTGATCACCCCCCCTGTAAGGCTCCATTCAGACATCCGCATGATTTTTTACGGATCCATGGATACATGGATCGGATCCACAAAAAACATGCGGACGTCTGAATGGAGCCTTACAGGGGGGTTATCAATGACAGGGGGTGATCAGGGTGATCAGGGTGATCACCCCCCTGTCACTGATCACCCCCCCTGTAAGGCTCCATTCAGACATCCGCATGATTTTTTACGGATCCATGGATACATGGATCGGATCCACAAAAAACATGCGGACGTCTGAATGGAGCCTTACAGGGGGGTTATCAATGACAGGGGGTGATCAGGGTGATCACCCCCCTGTCACTGATCACCCCCCCTGTAAGGCTCCATTCAGACATCCGCATGATTTTTTACGGATCCATGGATACATGGATCGGATCCACAAAAAACATGCGGACGTCTGAATGGAGCCTTACAGGGGGGTTATCAATGACAGGGGGTGATCAGGGTGATCAGGGTGATCACCCCCCTGTCAGGCTCCATTCAGACGTCCGCATGATTTTTTACGGATCCATGGATACATGGATCGGATCCACAAAAAACATGCGGACGTCTGAATGGAGCCTTACAGGGGGGTTATCAATGACAGGGGGTGATCAGGGAGTGTATATGGGTGATCACCCCCCTGTAAGGCTCCATTCAGACGTCCGCATGTGTTTTGCGGATCCGATCCATGTATCCATGGATCCGTAAAAATCATGCGGACGTCTGAATGGAGCCTTACAGGGGGGTGATCAATGACAGGGGGGTGATCAATGACAGGGGGTGATCAGGGAGTGTATATGGGTGATCACCCGCCTGTCATTGATCACCCCCCTGTAAGGCTCCATTCAGACATCCGCATGATTTTTGTACGGATCCATGGATACATGGATCGGATCCACAAAAAACATGCGGACGTCTGAATGGAGCCTTACAGGGGGGTGATCAATGACAGGGGGTGATCAGGGAGTGTATATGGCTGATCACCCCCCTGTAAGGCTCCATTCAGACGTCCGCATGTGTTTTGCGGATCCGATCCATGTATCCATGGATCCGTAAAAATCATGCGGACGTCTGAATGGAGCCTTACAGGGGGGTGATCAATGACAGGGGGGTGATCAATGACAGGGGGTGATCAGGGAGTGTATATGGGTGATCACCCGCCTGTCATTGATCACCCCCCTGTAAGGCTCCATTTAGACGTCCGTATGCGTTTTGCGGATCCGATCCATGTATCCGTGGATCCGTAAAAATCATACGGACGTCTGAACGGAGCCTGACAGGGGGGTGATCAATGACAGGGCGGTGATCAATGACAGGGGGGTGATCAGGGAGTTTATATGGGGTGATCATGGGTGATCATGGGTTTATAAGGGGTTAATAAGTGACGGGGGGGGGGTGTAGTGTAGTGTGGTGTTTGGTGCGACTGTACTGACCTACCTGAGTCCTCTGGTGGTCGATCCTAACAAAAGGGACCACCAGAGGACCAGGTAGGAGGTATATTAGACGCTGTTATGAAAACAGCGTCTAATATACCTGTTAGGGGTTAAAAAATTCGGATCTCCAGCCTGCCAGCGAACGATCGCCGCTGGCATGCTGGAGATCCACTCGCTTACCTTCCGTTCCTGTGAGCGCGCGCGCCTGTGTGCGCGCGTTCACAGGAAATCTCGCGTATCGCGAGATGACGCGTATATGCGTGACTGTGCGCCAGCCTGCCACCTCCGGAACGCACATGTGCGTTAGGCGGTCCGGAGGTGGTTAAAGGGGCAAGGCGCTGTGGATGACACTGTTAAGGGAGCGGAGTGTTGTGGAGGTCACAGTTCAGGGGGCAGGTAGGGTGGCCATTCAGGCCACCCTCAAAAGACGGACTTAAAAACCTCGTCCCCAGGCCCAACTAAGCCACGCCCCCAATCATTTTAGACCAATCCCCTCACACTTCTCAGTCGACAGGGATTGAAAAAATGAAAGTAAAAATCCACTTCTGTCAGCTGCAGGAGTGGGAGGGACGGTGACTTTCTCCCTGCAGCTCACACTCAGACATCACAGTGCTGCTGTCTGAGAGTGTGCTGTTCAAAAGGACATCCCTGTGTCCGTCCAGGTCCTGCGCCGGACGGAGGACAGGGAGTCTGAAAGCCGGACTGTCCGTCCTAAAACCGGACTTCTGGCTACCATAGGGGCAGGCTGCTGTGGAGGTCACAGTTAAGGGGACGGTCCTCTATGGAGGTCAGTTTTAAGGGGAAGGGTGCTGTAGAGGCCACTGTTAAGGGGGTGGGGTGTTGTGGAAGTCACATTTTAAGGGAATGGAGCTCTGTGGAGGTCACTGTTAAAGGGGCGGGTTATTGTGGAAATCAATGTTAACGAGACACGATACTGTAGAGGTCACTAATAAAGGGGCAGCCGCTTTGGAGGTCACTGTTAAAAGGGGGGCGCTGTGGATGTTACTGTTAAGGGGGCAGTCGCTGTGGAGGTCTCTTTTAAGGGGGCCGGGAATGGTGGAGATCAGTTAAGGGGACTGTAACCTATGGTCAGTGTTAAGGGGCGGGTGCTGTAGAGGTCGCTGTTAAAGGGGCGGATCCCTGTGGAGGTCACTGTTAAGGGGAGTGTAACTTCTGGTCAGTGTTAAGGGGCAGGTGCTGTAGAGGTCACTGTTAAGGGGGTGGAGTGCTGTGGAGCTCATTGTTAAAGGGGCAGGCTGCAAAGTTAAGGGGATCGGCTGCTGTGGAGGTCCCATTTTAAGGAGACTGGGCACTGTGGGAGGGGGGGTCAGTGTTAAGGGGTGGGGGGCTGTGGAGGTCACTGTTTTGGGGGCAGGGTGCTGTAGATGTCACTGTTATAGTGGATAGTGTTGATATCTTTTAACGACACACAAACATGAAATGAAATAAATTAAATATACCCGAGCGAAGCCGGCTCCTTCAGATAGTCCTTTATATCATGAAAAGCTACACAATTATCCAATGTACTCTCTGTACTTGCAGTCATTGAATAGCATGAGATTAGATTGTGAGCTCTGGGGGACAGGGAATGCTGTGAGTGACCACAACCCTGTACAGTGTTAGCCATGAGATATTATGGTGTCAAAGGGTCGTCATAGAACGGATTATTGGTAAGCGCTAATTATCTATGAATTCTTTAATTGGCTAGTGGATGGGTTTGTGGTTCCACCAAGCGTCTTCCCCTCCAGAGACGTTCACGACGCCGTCCATATTCCCCATAGTTACAGGGTAGATGAAGCAACTTCCACACAAACCACAGAAACCAATCCTCACACTTAATTCTGTGTCTGAGAAAAAATCGGAATCTTTGCAGCTCGTTAACCGGAGAACATTCTCGGAGGTCCCGGATACACGTCGCCGTGTTCAGCCCACGTCCAGTTACATCCAGGCTCATTTGCTTTGTTAAAAAAATGGATAGAAATATTCCACTAGTTCCAGGTCTTGTAAGGCCTCATGCACACAAACCTATTTTCTTTCCGTGTCCATTCCGTTTTAGTTTTTTTTGCGGACCGTATACAGAACCATTCATTTCAATGTGTCCGCAAAAAAAACAGAAGTTACTCCATGTGCATTCCGTTTCTGTATGTCCGTATTTCCATTCCACAAAAAAATAGAACATGTCCTATTATTGTCCACGTTACGGACAAGGATAGGACTGTTCTATTAGGGGCCAGCCGTTCCGTTCCGCAAAATACGGAATGCACACGGACGTCATCTGTATTTTTTGCGGATCCGTTTTTTTGCGGACCGCAAAAATACATACGGACGTGTGCATGAGACCTGAAGGAGACAATGGGCTCCATGTGCATCTGATGGACCATTGAGAGCTCCGGCTCCATTTCTGGTCAAAGGCAATCAAGTTTGGCCAATGTATGGGTAGCAGAAAATGGGACCGGTTGTCTATTTTTTCTTTTATTTTAAACTTTTTTTTTTTGCGAGACGTAAACATTTTTTAATTTATTTTTCAAATGGAATAAATACAGAAGAGACTGTATAATACATTGCAATCTGAAATACACTTCGGAGTCAAAGTTGTATTTTACCTGCACCTAATGCCGACTGTCTACCAGGGTCCTGTAACCTACCTGGGTCTGTTTCACTGTTTCCGAGCTGCTCTGTCCCGTTACTAGGCTTTGGAATAGGAACTCCACGCTCTGACGTCACCCAGCGCTCTACTTCTAGTATCTGATGCGGCATGGACTCAGCACATACTACTGGTCACACTGGTGGCTCTCTGCTGACGTCCAGCTACAGAAGTGTCCACCCTTAATGTTTCTTAACTTTGGATAAAAGGAACCTGTAAGAACCAAGATGCCCCTAACCGAAGTCATCTGGTTTCTAATGATGTCCTTGGCTAATTCGTCTAATGGGCAAGATCACAGTAAAATAACTTTTATTGTCATTGGCTGTAGGCAACTAAAGAGGTTGAAGTCAGGTCTTGATGCTTGGTCAGGATTGCCATGCCCCCTTCTCACCCATCCCTGTTTGATCAATGTTTTTTTTTTCCTTCATGCATGATTCCCCAGGAGACCTTTCGCAGTTGCGGTAGGATCTCATTTTTGGTTGAACCTGGCAAGTCTGTAGGCTGCCGATGTGGATGCTTGGGGTCAGCTCACGGGGTCCTGCTCCAGTGACTGACGCGTGGAAAATTTGCCTGCCATGCTCGCGCCTGTGAGTCGGCGCCTATACAATGAGCCGCAGAAGCACACTACACCGGGGCTCACAGCGCAGGTGCAGTAAATGAGATCCACAGCACAAGCGCAAGATCTCCTGGTGAATGGTGCATGAAGAAAGAAAAGAAGTCCATTGATTTAATGTGTACGGGCAGGAAGGGGGCAAGTTTGACTTCAAGCTTCTCATTTGCATAAAACCAGCGGCGGAATCCAAGTTGTTTTCACGTGATCTTTCCCATCGGATCAATTAGAATTTCAGCCGTAAGGTACTGCGTATGGTTTAGGCGGCATTTTGGTGCTGACAGGATCCACTTAAAGATTCCATAAAACAAATTTGATACAATATTGTAACATGGTAGCAAAACCCTTAACAGGCTGCAATCCCTATCACAACCACTGGGTGGCTGCACATAGACACACATAGCATAAACATCACCTGATAGAATATTAAAAAATCATGTTTGCTTGTTTTTTCCCAAAAATATTTATCTGAAGCAACACATCTCAGGATGAGTAAAAGGAAATGTAAGGAAGAACACACTTCTTCCTGATTTCTCATGGCCAGGATTACGATTAGTCCAGACCAGTTGAATGGTGGCCAAGGTGCAAGAATAAGGAGTAGTTCAGACAGGCATTGTTTAGGCCAGAGTTCAGATGAGCAGGGTATGAACCAGGGATTAGTGGAGTAAGGTCAATAGGGCATAGCTGGCCATACATTTTATATAGCTTTCAACCAAAGGCCCATTCTGCTGAAAGCTATTCCTCCTGACCTCCCCTCATACACATACATGTTCAACTGAGCATGCTTATGCTCCTAATAGGGAGAGAAGAGTTAGCAATTGCCAGATAGCTTTCTGGTTGGTGGCTTATCTACTGTGAGAACAAAGGATCAGGATAAAAAATATTATGATTTGGGGATATTCTGTCACTAGATGTCTATCCTGTATGTGTCTATGTGCTGCAACCCAGTGGTTGTGATAGGAAGTGCAGCCAGTTAAGGGTTTTGCTAGCCTATTGCAATATTGTATTGAATTTTATATTGTAATTGTTGCAATATTGTATTGAATTTTAGTCCTGAACCAAATTCCAGCTCAGATAAAGGAGGACACATCTGTATAGCCATCAATGAAAAAAACGGGTTTAGGTTACAGGTGTATAGGCTGAAGTTCAGAGCATAGGTCAGGGTTCAGATGAGGATTATTTGGACAAGGATTCAGACAAGCAGGATCTGGACTGGGATAGAGATGCTTTTATGATATACTGGTGGTCTACTTTATGGAAAATTGTTATAATATAATGTAACGTAAAGAAGCACTGGTGATGATATACTGTGAATAATACTTCAATAACCTCAGTAGCGTACATAGAGAAATAAGGGCCCCATATCAAGGATCTAACCAGGCCCCACACCCCTTTTAATGACCCTTGGACCATTTTTTCACTGCTTTATTTGCTAAAAGTTGTTACTTTAGAAGGTAGAGTCCTGAGCAAGTTTTCTCCCCTAGCAGAAGCAAAGACAATCCCAACTGGGCCCCCTCTTGCCTTGGGCCCCATAGCAGTGGCATGGTCTGCCACTGTGGTAGTTACGCTCTTGGTTGACTTAAGTCAAAGGTGATAGCTGAACTGGTATCCAGCACCATAGGGTCCATGGCCGGTAGCCCGCCTTCCCTGCAGCAAAGCCCCTGTGGACCTGACATACAGAATACTTGCTCTGCCTGGCCACACGCCCCGGGTTATAGTTCTGGTCCCAGTATGCCACTGTGAATAGGGCCCTGGAGAGCGTACAAATGCTTCTAGATAGAGTATTTCCCAGTGGTAGCACAACCGGAAGCTGCATTACCGAAGAGCACCTTTAATGATGAATTTCTGCCTGAGATGTAAAGTTCATGACTTAACACCATCATCCCTCATCTTACTCCTTAAATTCTCCAGATATATTTATTCTCATTTGGTTCACGGATGAAGATTTATTTCAGCTCAAGCCTTAAAGCTGAGGAAGGCTAAGGATCAAATGCTTATTCGGAACAGATTAACCGGTGCCAAAAACATACGATAAATAATGATAGGACGGATTCAGAATTACTGAACGCTCACTCCATAGAAGATGATCCCCCCCCCCCCCCCGGATCCCAATGACATGAGTTCAGGCCAATAATACTTCATAAATCACAGCCACATTTTAATAAATATTTATCTGGTTGTAATCAGCGTCCTGCCGCCGCCGCCGCCGCATTAACCAGCGCTCAGCTCCTGAACTATAGTCATACACCAATCGATAAATCCTTATTAATTTCATGTAGAGTCTCATGGTCTCATGTATCACAAGATTTAATTAAGATTAAGGCTTGTTTTGTTGGGTCAGTAAGAAAGCAGAAAAACTGCTTAATTTTTATATTTTCCTTGTTTTTTATAATTTTTGAATTATTATTCCTATAATTTTTAAGTTTTCCCTCCATCTTTCTGAACTAATTTCCCCAGAAAGTGAAAACTGAATTTTAGAGATTTTTGCAAATGTAAAAACAAAAATTTCTCCTGCACATAAGTATTCATACCCTTTGATATGACACTTGACATTTAGCTTTCGGGCCTCCCATTTCTATAGATCATTATTGTACACCTTGATTGTAAATTCTGTAGATTTGACATTTTTTGGAAAGACACAGCCCTGTCTATATAAGATCTCATAGCTTACAATGCAGATCACAGCAAAAAACAAGCCATGAGGAGGAAAGAACTGCCTGTAGAGCTCAGAGACGGGATTGTGAGGAGGCGCAGATCAGCAGAAAGAGACAAAACATTTCTGCAGCACTGAAAGTTCCCAAGAGTAAAGTGGCCTCCATAATTCTTACATTAATGAAATTACATGAACGAAATTTGGAACAACCAAGACTCCTCCTAGAGCTGGCCGCCCCACCAAACTAAGTAATCGGGGGGATGGGGGGAAGGCCTTGGTAAGAGAGGTGACCAAGAACCCAATAGTCACTCTAGTTAAGCTCTAAAGATCCTGTGCAGATGGGAGAAACTTCCAGAAGGTCAACCATCACTGTAGCTTCAACCAATCTGGGTTTATGGAAGCCTCTCCTCAGTAAAAGACACATGAAGCCACTTGGAGTTTTTAGAAAAGCACCTAATGACTCTCAGACTGTGAGAAACAAGATTCTCTGCTCTGATTAAACCAAAATTGGGCTTATTGGCCTTAATTGTAAGTATAATGTCTGGAGGAAACCAGGCACCGCTCATCACTGGCGCAATGCCATTCCTACCATGAAGCATGGGGGGAAAGGTGGACTGGTCAGGGCTGAGGGAAAGCTGAATGGAGCAAAGTACAGAGATATTCTTAATAAAGACCTGGTCCAGAGCTCTGGACCTTAGACTGGGTCGAAGGTTCACCTTCCCGAAAGACCATGATCCTAGGCAGAAACCCAAGACAACACATGAACGGCTTAGGGACAACTCTGTGAATGTCCTTGAGTGGCCCAGCCAGAGCCCTGAACCCAATTTGACATCTCTGGAGAGACCTGAAAATGGCTGTCCACCGACCTCCCCATCCAACCTGACAGAGCTGGAGAGGATCTGCGGAGAAGAATGGCAGAAAATCCACAAATCTAAGTTTGCAAACCCTGTGGCATCATCTCTAAGAAGAAAACAAATCACTGATTACATCAAGATCTAGATGCAGTTTACTTTTCTTTTAGAGATCAGTGATTTGTTATTTATTTTTAAAAGGTATGGTCATGATCAGTGATATATCATCCCCAAGAAGACTGGAGGCTGTAATCGCTACAAAGGGGCTTCAATTACGTCCTAAGTAACAGGGCTGAATACTCATGTCAATGCAGTAATTTAGTTTTCCCTTTTTAACAGATTCATAAATATTTCAAACATTCTGTTTTCACTTTCTCATTGTGGGGGGACTGAGATTTATTTTTATTTATTTTTTTAAGTACAAGGCTACAAAATAACAAGATGTGAAAAAAAAGTGTCATAAGACTTTCCAAATGCATTGTATTCAAGCCAAGGTTTAGGAATGCACAAGGACTGTGTCATGAATATATCAGTGGATTGTGGTGGGTCCGACTTCAGAAACCCAACAATCAGCTGTTATACCATGTAGCTGATATTATAGGGGAAGCCATAAATTCTCCACCATGGTCCAAATGCTCAACTATGCAATATACATTAGCAATTTAGCAGCTTAAGTTCATAGAGGACACCTAAGTGGGGAACTCCCTTTATGACATCCATGTGCCCTTATAGGACATCTAGAAGTTATCTGTATCTGTCAGTGATCCTATGACGGATCTCAATAGCGGAATTGAAAACGCTCAATAGCGGAATTGAAAGTAGCCTAAGTCTTACAAGAACCGAGTCACGGATGCCCTCTGCCTACACTGGTTAACTGCGACCCAGACAATGCCCGTAGCACCATATTATGTATGCTCTCCTTTTCAGTGGGGCATGGGTAGTGTAGGAGGAGAGGAGGTGTTGATCCTGTTCATGGAAACTATGTAACGAAGAAAATAATTGAAAAACAAGAAGTTTTGTTGTAACATTAATAACTAAAGTCAAAATGTCATTTTTCAGAAGCACCAGGTATTGGCACAAGCATATTGCAATTTCCTATATTGTGTTGAGTCTGCAAAGTGCAGGGGATTTTTCTTTTTCCTTTTTTTTTTTTTTTTTTTAATTTCCAGCAGGGATTTTCAGGGGATTCTAATATTATATTAACTTCTGGTGACTAAACTTTTGTATCAGAGTCTATTCAAGACTAAAGGAAACAATAGGT
Organism: Bufo gargarizans; assembly: GCF_014858855.1. Lineage (NCBI taxonomy): Eukaryota > Metazoa > Chordata > Amphibia > Anura > Bufonidae > Bufo > Bufo gargarizans. Next base: position 555,901,457 of record NC_058082.1, on the reverse strand, counting down.
ATTGTCCAGTAGGGTTCTACGAGGTTTACTCTTTTGGGGGTCCCAATCAAATTTTTTATAGTTTGATAAAAATAACTTACTAGGGCATGTCTGCTTATTCACATCTTTTCAGAGACTATCCAGTTGGAAATAAAAAATATAAAAAATTACCATGTGTCTCTATTGAATTCATGAACCCTTCAGATTGTGTGATGCTTCATCCATTAGACATCACATTCCTAAGCATGAAAATGGCACAAAGAGGTCTAGTCCTTTTGGATAACATCCGAAGATTTTTTTTCTCTAATAGACCTCCTGTCCAACAAGGAGATTTCCATCACTCGCAAATGCTCTTTTTGACTTCTGTAATGCTTCATCTGTGTGACCTCACGTCATTGTGTCCTCCAGTGGCAACCAACCATGTCATGAATGAAATGGTATGGAGGTCTAATGCTTTTGGAGAACACAGGAACATTGCTATGGAGCTCATCCTCTGTCCACCAACGTTGGTCGCCACTGATCCCTTGACTTCACATCGTGGTGTACTCCCTCTTTGGTTGAAAATGGTGCAGAGTTCTAGTTTTATAGGGGGAAAAATTGAAGATTTCTTTGAGATATCGAACTCTATCCACCAACACCAGTTGCCATGAGTCCTAGGTGATCATTTGATTCTACATCCAGTCGGGTCCTTCAATTGCAATTTAACATGTCAAGTTTGCATCATTTCTTCATGGAGTCCTATTGCAGAAGCTGATGGAAGCTGGCCCAAACCCCCATAGATACATGGCCCATCACTTTACCTACAGATGGATGTCTTAGATCACAGACTTCACTATTAGCAGCTCCTTCCATGTCTCAGTGACACAAATGTGCATTCATTTGGTGGGAATTCATCGGCTGGGACCACAATCAATGGTATATACAAGGGTTTCCTAAACTTGATACAATGAAGCATCTCAAAAAGACTGCCTCTTTGAGAAGACCACCATCTTATCCAGACCAGATTTCCTGTTACAGATTAGTTTCATCATATATTATGCAAATTTATCATTTTTTTTCTGAAGACCACCATTCAATGGTATTTTGGGTGGTAGCCTTAAAGTGCTTTCACTGTACTGTATGTGATCAATTCATCATAAGGTTCTGCAGAGTGCATTGGTGGCCATTGGTTTACAGTGAACCTTCATGCATGACCATTTAGATGTGCAATTGAGAGCTGAATGCTCATTGATTAAGTCGTGGCATCAGGCATCCTTCACTGAGGCCACTGGTATGATTCTCAGATCCTGGATTTCCATAAGTAGTTTCTAGACATGTCTACTTGGAAAGATGAAAAATATCTCTAGATGGAAATGCCTTTTAAGGAAATCACTGCCCAGTGGCATGACATTGTGTCTAGCATTGCAACCTGCCAACAGAAATTAGATATATCCGTCTTGCAAATTCAAGACAACACCTTGCATTAAAAAAGAGGAAACATTAGGCTCCACCACATTTCATGAAGGCCGCAAGATGCAACATTTCATTCCCCTCCTCCTTTCCAGCAGTTGGGGGTCTGGTGTATTTTATAAATGTAGTACAGAATACACTTCAGCCATTCTTGGCATGGAGGAGGTGATGATAAGCTTGAAATAATGTGTGCTTGACGCAAGTTGGGGGGGGGGGGGGGGGCGCAGATGTCAGCCTAGGATAAAAAGCTCTTAAACAGGGGATTTGAGAAAATGTTAAATCCAGTATCGTGAAGGGGATGTATTATATATAATCCTTGGAGTTTTTTTTTAAGGCTCAGTAAGGTAATGTTCAAAGGCAAGGACGGGAAGGGTCAAAGAAGAAGATGTAGAGAGAAGATAGAAAAAACGAGAAAGTAACATTGGGGAGCTTGTCTTTATCTCTACAGGGAGTCCTGAACGAGAGTGGCGACCCTACCATCACACGTCAGCGAAGCAAGATGCACATGTTTAAAGATGAATAGTTATGGAGGGCTCTCGATGGAAAGAAAAATATAAGTAATGAGAAGATACAAGGACCTTAAAGGGGCTCTCCAGGATGTTTATATCGATGATCTAGCCTTACATAGGTCTTCCTTTAAGAAGTTTCCTATAGTAGGGTCACAGTTAAATGTGGGGCCAGGAGGACAATGGACGGCATGTTCTTTTGCGTATTTCACATAGTTCTCTTTGTTTTAGGAGCATCAATGATGGTTCATTGGCCATTACAGTTCGTAAACGAGCAAACAATACAGTATGTGTGCAGCCTCTGACCTTCACTTGTCTGTTCTCCTCACAAAGCCCAGTGCCTATAGACGGAGAACAATGACCATGGAGCTTGTGTACTTGTCTCCAGTGTTTACTGTGTCATGCATTTGTAACGTCTGTGTGGTCTCAGGCAGAGTTAACCTCTCATCTCCACTTGCATGCTCTAAGCAAGATCAGAGATTGAGAAAACCTTCGAAGCGCATCAAGCAAATATCATTTTCCTACTGCCGGTCAGATTCGTACAAGCAAAACACGTTCTGTCTATGACTAAGTTTGACCATGACTACTCTTACTGTCGATACCACCCAGAAGGGGACGTGCACAAACCTCCCATTTACTTTCCACTATTCTCTAAGTATTGTAGAGACACCCAACAAGCAAGTAAATGGGTTATCTTGAAAATATTTGCAACGCACAAACCCCGGCTATAATTTATTAGGTATTCTTTTATAAGACAGGACGTTCAGAGGGCTGAAAGAGGTGTGGTTTTCTGGGCACATCGCCGAGGGGCCTGGGCACTTGCGGCAGTAACGCTGCCCCTTGGCACTTGCCGAAGCTCATTTGCATAAGTTAAAAAAGTGTCTTTTTCATGATCTCGACGAGGGACACAGAAAAGAAAGTTACCATTGTAATGAGGGTCAAAGAGTCTATAACCTGATCTGAGCGGTCTAAAACGGTGACAGACTCCCTTTAAGCATTTAAAAACTGTAGCTAAACATAGTCATAAGAATGCAAGAAAAGTATGTAAAGAAGCACTGCTGTAAAAAAGACTATGTAGACTCAAATTTGGGTATGAATACATTCAACCCAAATCGGAAGTGCTCCAATTGGCCTGAAAATTGGTATGTGACAATCTAAGATCTCCGAGGACTCTTGTCTTTCTCTCCCTTTTTTAATTTAGTTTTTATTTTCTTCTCTCTTTTTCTCTCAGTAAAATGCACTTATTGTAGACTTACCGACTGTAGATGCTTTGCAACAGGAAAATATGCTTGTTTGTACACTTATGAAAAATTTGCAACAGGTTTTTAGATGAAAAAGGCACAATTGCACAATGTCTGTAGCAAAATATACCCCGCTGGAGACACCACAAAGTACGATTATTTAGACACCTATTAGGATTAATTTATCAAGTCCTGTACTCCAGAATTCTGTCTTCAAAAAGTCACAAAATAGGGCATCTGCAACTTTTTGAGGTCACTTGCACAGAATTGTTGCAACTTTTTGCATTTTTTCACCACCCACTCCAATTTTAAAAAGTGGGTGGATCGGGGGCCTGATTAGCTATGTTAATTATTTTTACTACAGATATATGACTTTTTATATGTTTTTCTTTTTTTTTTAAATCACTAAAAAGTTCTAAAGTCACTTCAGTAGAGGGTGGTGCCGAAAACTGGTGCAGCATTTCTAGGTAAAAGTGTTAGACTCAAGGAAAACAGACTTTAAATATTATCCTCATGATAAATTCCCCCCATTAACTGTACAAAATTTGCAAGAGGTTTTTGGATAAAAAGACACGATTGCGCAATGTTTGTGGTAAAATATACGCTGCCGGTGAATGATGGAAAATACACTTATTTTCACATTATTTAACTGTAGTTTGCAACAGGTTTTTGGGGGAAAAAAATGTCTAGCTCCTGCACATAAAAAGTATTCTCTGTGTCTGTGACAGACATGTCCCGTCACATCAGTGGCTAAGCTCAGAATGGAGTCCCTGCTTGGGACTTTACATAGTGCCTAATAGACAAGTCAATATCCTCTCTCCTGATTGGTTGTGAGGCTGACTGCAAAGTATCATTGTCCAGGATCTGCTCAGAGTTATATGTCCCTCCATTTTCATCTTCTGTAACTTGTTACCCTCAATTTGATATGTACTCAGTCTGATATCGAGTATGTAAAATGGTGGGCATGGATTTGCATGATTCATCAATATTGCCAAAACGTTGGCTTCATTTGGAAGGATTTTTAGGAAATTCATAATGAATACAATATATTTGTAACTGATTCGATCATCTCTAATAAAGGCTATTGTGTATACCTGGTTTAGTTGATGGTGACATTTATGAGTTTCCTTTTATTTTGATTCCTTCTTACCTTGACATATGGTTACCCTAATGCATCCTACATTTCCCGATATAGCCCTGGCTTTATGGAGACAGCGGGGATGGAATCTCATCACACAATATACAGGAAGCAATAGATCAGTAACACAGCGCTGGTTTCCCCTAACTGACACTACAAAGTTTTAGAGGGTCATTTATTATTACATATACGCCAATTTTTTGCAAATTCAGCTGAAAATCCCCTTTGTGAACGAATCTGCGACTTTTCTCTGCTCACGCCAGGTCTAAAAAAAAAGGGGTGAGGGTGGGGCGGGCCGGCCTGTCTCATTTTTCATTTCCTATGACTGTTTTAGGCATAGAAAATTATCTAATTCTACGCCAGCAAGGGAGCTGGTATAAATTTTGGATGGCAGTAGATGCACCTAAGTTAAGTTGAGGCTGACGCATCATGCACTACTTCAAGGGGTATTAAGAGTGGAGTCTAAAATGGCGTCCTAATAAATAACCCCATTAGTGTTTTCCTATGATATGCAGCAGTGCTGTGTGCAAAATCTCCAGTGTATCCCTATATCATCCAGCTTAAGCCTGTTTCTAATGCCTCCTGCTTTTGACAGGTCAGCTATTGCAAGAAAGATACATAGTAGAGTGTATAGCTGGACCTCATAGGATACCCCCAAGTGTGTGCACACAGCAGCACTATATAGTATAGGCAATTAGTGCTAGTCGGGGGTGAGCAGTTTAAAGCTGTATTTCATAGGATATACTCGAGAGTATGCACATAGCACAACCTGATAATATAGACAAGTAGTGCTAGTTGGATAGCGCAGTATAAATCTGTATCTACTAGGATACACTGAAGATTCTGCACACAGCACAACTAGATAGTATAAGCAATGATTGTTAGTTGGCTGAGAGAAAAATGAAGCTGTATCTACTAGAATACATTGAAGGTTCTGCACATAGCACAACCTGCTAGTATAGGCAGATAGTGCTAGTTGGGGACAGCAGTGTGAAGCTGTACCTCATAGGATAATCATGTAACATAACCAGATACTAGACAATTAGTGTGAGTCGGGGGACCTCATAGCAATACATTTGCACACAGCATACAAATATACTACAGACATTTTATGTGAGTCAGGAGAATTTTATAACTCTGCAGCTGTAGAGACTCATCTATTATATCTGTGCACTCCTGGTCTCCAAGAATAGGGCCTAAATCATATGTTCAGCAATACTATGCATAGAAAGTCATACAGAGAAACAGGGAGGGTGGATCAGGGTGCCTGTATTGTGGCCCAACTTGTGCACACCTTATCAGGAGGAGCGGTGCGGAAGGGAGGCACGAGACCACACGGTAGCACTACTGAGTGCTTTTGTGGGGTTTCTCTCCGTGCCTCCCCACAGCACAAAAAAACATTTTCTATTTTTTTGTGGTGTGGATGGACCCATTCAAGTTGAATGGGTCTGGAACCATTTGCGGAATCCACACGGATGTTGCCCGTGCATCGGGGACCACAAATTGCAGTCCCCAATGCATGGAACGGCCGAGCAATGGCTGTGTGCATGAGGCCTAATGCTGAGAGAGGGGGGAGAAGGAGCTTCTGTGTGTTATATAACACCGGTCACCTGAGCTTCCAACCAAGCAATGGTTATAACATACTCATGACAGCCTACATTCATCCAAGAAGCTGACTATGCATATGCCTCCTTTTAGACTTTCCATTCATCTCAATGAATGACACAGCCCAAAAAAAATTATAATGGTATACCTTGATAGAAATGCAAATCTCTAAGCGGATAGGATGATGGGAGTGATGATCTTTAAATAATGATCTCGAAGTGGGGGCTTTCAGTAAGCATTTTGAGCCTTTAACCCGTTCTCTACCAGCGCCAGCACTGGAGCAATGTGTAAACATGGCGCCCGTTCGCACGTGCAGTGGGCACCATGGCCGGCAGATCTCTGCTGTTTCAAACCAAGCCATGCCAGGATAAGAAATGAGTAATTTCTAGTGTAAATCTCATTTTAAAAATCACTGATAGAACAAAATAAAAAATTAAAAAACATTATTTATAGGCTCATATATGAGCTTCAAAATCATTACAAAAAATGTTTAAAAAAATGTAAAAAAATATATTAAAAAAATATATAAAAAGTTTCAATCACCCGCCTTTCCGTATAATAAAAAAATAAACTAACAATAAATATAAACATCATGGGTATCATCGTGACCAAAAATGCCCATACTTTTAAAATATAAAAAAAAATCCAGTACGGTGAATAGCGTAACGGAAAAAAGGGTCAAAATGGCCGATTTGCCATTTTTTCATTGCTTCTCTTCCCCAAAAAAATGTAATAAAATGTGATCAAAAAGTCACTCACACTCCAAAATGGTATAAAAAAAATACAGATTGTCCCACAAAAAACGAGCCCTTAAACAACTCATTAGATATAAGTATAAAAAAGTTATGGGGGTCAGAATAGGGTTATATAATATATTTTTTTTAATCAAAGTTTACATTTATTTTTACACTATTTAGACATAAAAAAACTAAACATATGGGGTATCGTTGTAATCGTACTGACCAAGAGAATGCAGGGTACGGGCCACAAACGAAACGCCATGGGAACAAAACCTGTAAAAACAGAGGAGGAATTGCGTTTTTTTTCCATTTCCACCTCATTTGGAATTATTTTACCGCTTCCCACTACATTTTATGCCATAATTAATGGTGGCATTAGAAAGTAAAACTTGTCCCGCAAAAAAATAAGCCCTCATACAGCTATGTGACCGGAAATATAAAAAAGTTATGGCTCAAGGAATATATGAAATAAAAATGAAAAAGCAAAAACGAAAAAACCTCCGGTATCCTAAGGGTTAAAGACTAAAAGCATCAGCCATGCAATGAATTTATCTCTTTTTGCATTTTGCTTCTACCTTCTTACAACTCACAGTTCCCTGCATGACCTTCAAGGTATTTAAACATGCTGATTCTAGCGGTAGGTGTCTCTGCATAGTGCCGGCGCCACAGATATCTGCAGATTATGGTCAAGGACAATCCGCCAACAGCAAAGTTCCCTTTTTCCGAGCGGCTTCATGATTCACAACATGCGGCGACCTCAGACAATCTCTGTGTGTCGCAAGCCTTGAAACATTGTATCCATCCACCCACTAACAGGGTTCTATTTGTAAACAAGGTTTTGTTCTTTTGTTACTTATTTTAAGTCAATTCCATTTTTGTTTAACCCATTCAGTTTATTTTTTTTTGTTTTTTTAGCCATAAAAGGTGATGTAACTGAGGACCCTCCATCATGTAGGGATACTGTATGTTGTGGGATTCTAAATGGATCAAATCAAAGGAACCACATTAGGGTTTTCTGTTCATGGGTCAACTTGTTATAATCCGATCCAGTTTACAATACCAACCAGAGGGAATCATTTCACTTTTTGCACCCGCACCCATCCTTCACCATGACCATGTACTAAGCTGGTCTCAGATAGGCCCATATGGGTCCGACTCCCAGCACCCCCACTGACCAGCACATTGAAGGGACTGTCACTCTCCAGTGAACCTGACTCCTCTTCATTGTTTACCAGGCACAGCGCCATACTTTGGGTTGTGGCTGAGCCTGATATTGCAGCTCTGGGCAGAGCAGGTGGCGCTGTACAGATACATTGTATTGAATAATAGTGGCTATACTAAACTTTGTATCACATCCAATTACAAAAGTATTCAGATTCAGGTGCTGGTTTTAAAGAACGAAGAATATTTTTTATGGGACAACTCGTTCTCCGAGGCAGAGTTAAACATTGTTGGTGGGTCAAGGACATATCATTAATGTTTAATCAGTGGGGATCCCACCTCTGGAACCCCTGCTAATGAAGCCACCATGACCGTCAATGACTTGAATGAGCCAGTACCATAGCCACCATCATGGTTTTGATTGGCGGGGTCCCAGAAGTTGGATTTGCTTTGATGGTCTGGATCACTGTCTATGTCCTTGCTTTTTAGTATAGAGATTATGCTTTGTTTTGTCACTCACAATTTAAAGGTAAATGCCACCTTAAACTGTATTATCAGTGCGAAATGGTGAGACTCCTTTGCATTACATATGTTGCTTTCTATGCTTGGGTTTGACCCTTTTATTTTGACTATATTGGGTTTTTGGATAAGGCTTTATGTCCAAATTGGTGGGGTTTTGACCACTGTCTCGTGAAGAGGAGAGGTCCTGTGTCCACCACTCCATTAATCTCTATAGGACTTTGCAGAGTGTAATATTCAGCTTCTCTTCAGCGGTCCCATAGGCATGAAGAGAAAAACAGCACACATGCTAGCCCACCACTCCATTTATATAGGGAGACAAAGGTTCTTGTGACCCAGTGATCGGACCCCCCCAATGATCAGAGTCGATAGGGGATAAGGTTGAAACTTGGCACAAGCCCTTTAAGAACAGTGAGGTTAAGCATTTTGGTAAAATAGTATCCATAATGTGTTTCAATCATCTAAATATTCTGGTTGATATAAGATGCAAATAATCCCCTATGCCAGATATTCGCAGCGGTTCTGCACTCACACGTCTCTGCCCTTTTATCAAATACCCAACAAGAAATTACAGCCGAGACCCTTAGATCCTCAGACAATGGAACCAAGGAAAAGAAAGCCCATACCGAGCCGCATTCACAGCCCTGCGTGTGGCCCCAGGAATACATAAAAGGCCTGCGTATTACTGTACTCATACCCCAGGCCCAAAAATTATAAAGGGATGTAAAATACAAAGTCATGTATTTAAAGGAAAGAGCAGAACGCTAATGGGAACCCCGTGTCGCCAGGTTAAGTCAGAGTTTTATTTTATCTGAGAGAACGCCTTAAGCTGGTTTTGTGTTTAATTTTTACCTTTTTTTTACCAATTTCCATAGAACAACTAGAGAAATGTGGAATAAATACATTCTGATACATTTATGACAACAATAAACATCGATAAATAATGAATTCTAACAATTTCTTGTAAAAATAAAGAAACAATTAATAAATAAACAAACATCTTGAACATCATCTTAGTATCTGGAGATATTACGACCCCACGTGGCGAGAAAACTGCATCGGTGCCTAGGGCCCACCAGTAAAATCCACTCTGGGGGCCCACTGTACAGCTGCATGCCAATGTTACCGAACCCGCATTTACACATCCCTAAGACTGCACCAAACAGTTATTTACAGTAGGTACCCACTGCCTAAAGTACATCTCCGCAGCAAAACCAGGCAAGATGATGATGATAGGGTCCCCTGCAGCGTGATGGGGGACTAGCCACACACCCTGGCTCAGGGCCCATCGGGGAATTCACCTGCTCCATAATGAGATGATAGATAAATATAGATAGATGTATAGATAGATAGATAGATAGATAGATGGATATGTGATAGATAGATAGATAGATGGATATGTGATAGATAGATAATGAGATAAAGAAAGAAAGAGGCTATATTCCTTGTCCCTTGTGTTCCTCTGCAGCACTATTATTCCCATGGGATATCTAGTATACTGGGAGTTGTAATTCCTTCCCTGTACTATATACAGATGTGTCCGTCGGTTCCTTTCCTCTCGGCTCAGCATACCCCGGGATGTGAGATGATGTCCGTGATACTCCGCCATGAGATGTCTATCCGTGTCTATGTGCGGCCCCTGGTGGTTGTGATGTGGATTTCAGACAAGGGTTTTGCTCTTATGTTGCAATATTACAGTGCTGCCCATAATTATTCATACCCCTGGCTAATTTTGACTTAAAGTTACTTTTATTCAACCAGCAAGTAATTTTTTGACGGGAAATGACATCGGTGTCTCCCAAAAGATACTAAAACGATGTACAAGAGGCATTATTGTGTCAAAAAAAAAATTCTCAGCTTTTATTTACATTTGAGCAAAAAATACAAGATGTTGTGCAATGTGGAAAATATCAGAGGACGTGGTCGGAAGCCAAAGGTGACACCTGTGCTGCCAGGAGGATAGTTAGAGAGGTGACAAAGAATCCAAGGATCACCCCCAAGGCCACCCTGGTGAATCTGGGCTCTGCTGGTGGCAATGTCTCAAGGCAGACAATCCAGAGGACACTGCGCACTGCAGACCAAGGAGGACGCCACTTCTCCAGATAAGGCACACAAAAGCTCGCTTGGCCTTTACAAAAGCTCATCTAGACAAAGAAGAAGACTTCTGGTCTTCTGTGTTATGGTCAGATGAAACAAAAATTTTATTGTTTGGTCACAAATTTCCTTCATTTGGCGTAAAAAAGTAGAAGCCTTCAACCCAAAGAACACCATCCCCACTGTCAAACATGGTGGTGGGAACCTAATGCTTTGGGGGTGTTTTTCAGCCAATGGACCAGGGAACCTAATCACAGTAAACGGCACCATGAAAAAAGAGCAATACATGAGGATTCTCAACGACGTCAGGCAGTCTGCAGAGAAACTTGGCCTTGGGCACCGGTGGACATTTCAGCAGGACAATGACCCAAAACACACAGCAAAAGTGGTGAAGAAACGGTTAGCAGACAACAACATTAACGTTTCGGAGCGGACCAGCCAGAGTCCAGACTGGAATCCAATGGAGAATCTGTGGAGGGAGCTAAAGATCAGGGTGATGGCAAGAAGACCCTCCAACCTGAAAGATCTGAAGCTCATTGCTAAAGATGAATGGGCAAAAATACCCATGGAGACCTGCAAAAAGCTGCTCTGCAATTATAGGAAGCGTCTGATTGCTGTAATAGCCAAGAAAGGCTTTTCTATTGATTATTGAGAAGGGTATGAATAATTTTGGACTGGACACTTTTTGCTCAAATGTAAATAAAAGCTGAGAAATGTTTTTTTCCCACAATAATGCCTCTTGTACATCGTCCTATTATCTTTTGGGAGACGCCGATGTCATTTCCCGTAAAAAAAATTACTTGCTGGTTGAATAAAAGTAACTTTAAGTCAAAATTTGCCGGGATATGAATAATTATGGGCAGCACTGTACATTAAATTGGTTTCATGAGAGATTGTGGTTCTTAGGGTTGGAGACCGGTGTGCGGCACATAATAGCGGCCCCTCTCCCCCGCCATTACCTGGTGGTCGTTGAGCGCAGAGGGTGGGCCCCTCTCCTCCTAATCCTTATTACATGGCTTCTAATTCCTATTTGTTAGTATTTGTTTGCTTCGGTTTGTTCATTTGAGTTCACAATCTCCTCTCCGCTGCGCCATTCTGTAGCATCCAATTAGCAACACTTAACAGCTGTTAAATGGCATAATTGCCTGTTGTTAGTTATCCTCATGTAGCATCAACCGAGATTTTAATTGAATGCAATTTACTGCTCACAAGTCCATCAGCTCAACACAAAAAACTCAAAGTAACAGCAGAGGAGAGAAAATCCATGATCTCCACGCATTTTTCCTCTGCCAAGCCGGAAAGCTTGTTCGATAGAATTGGCCTCTGCATTTCACTGGAGATCGGCAGAAAGCTGCAAGTTGAAAGAAAGTATTTGCACATGAAAGTTGAAAGGATTTTTTTCTGCCCATTTTGTGCCAGTGGAAGTTTACAGAGCAGATACGAGGGACTCCGATTACTCCGGTTCCTAAAAGGGGGATTGGATTTGGGGGTTTTGTCCTTTCTCGCCCTTGTGCGGACGCAGCGATGCTCACACCGCCAACTCTTCATTAGCAAAGTAGTAACTGATTCCATTGTGACAAATGAGAGAAATGACTAAACTCTTACAGGTGTAGCAAGTGCAACGCTGACAGCCGCGGTGCACTACAACATTCAGGTAGAGCGCCATTTACTGTATCACCGGGGATCGTGTGAGAGGGACGACTGACCCCCTGTCTATAAGTGATCGGGGTCTGACTGCTGAGGGCTGAACGCCAGGAGCCCCTCAATCATGAGAACAAATCCACCGTCTGAGACTGCCGGAGACAGCCGAGCGATGCCCCATATACCCTGAGTACCGCAGGGATGCAGGACCCCATTGTCCTTATTGTTGGGGGTCCCAGCATTAGATCCTCATCACTTATGAGGTGCAGAACATATCCTATTATAATAGTGTTAGTAGTAGTAGTAGAAATATCAGTCATAATTGTAGTAGTTAGTGTTGATCGAGCACCAAAGTGCTCGGGTGCTCAGGCCAAACACATCCAGATCCTTGGCTGCTCTACCGAGCCCCCGGGTATAATGGAAGTCAATGGGAGAACCCGAGCATTAAACCAGGCACCCCCTGCTCTGAAGAGGGGAGGGTGTCTGGTTCATAGGAAAAGGTCAGAAATTGATGGAAAAAACCCCAAAATGGTTCGGGAACAGCATGGGGAGGATGTCTGGATGCATCTTGGACTCCCAGGTCGCTGCTGGGAACGATGTTGTCCGAGTAGTACGCCACTTTTACAGACTGACAATAATACGCACAAAACCAAAGATTTTAGAGGAAACATTGTTAGGAAACATTCTTTCCTGTATATTTACTTGTATATAAAGTGCAAGTGCTGCCAAAAATTACAAGGAGGAGGCACTCCGATACAACATCACATAATGGAGGCCTCATTCACATTGTGGTACAATTGTTCAGGTAGTGGGACTCCTACACTCATAAAGCCTATGCACTAAGTGAGAGGGCTGCCAAAAATTACAAGGAACCGGCGCTCCAATACACCCTGTATTGCACATAAAGGAGGGAATAATACACAGCCTTGAAAAATTATGATTGATAGCCTGCTGGTGACCCTCAAAAACATTATGGGTGAGGGCAGCCTAATAATCATGTTGATATGATGGAGGAGGAGGACGAGAAAAGGAAGATTTAACCATATACCCTTGTTTGTAGTGGAAGGGGTGCAGGGAATACAGTGTATTCAGTACATTTTAAACAACACATGTAAAGTGCCTTCATGTTAATCAGACACACAATAGTTGTAAGGCACAGAGGGATCACTGAGGACGCTGACACGGTCTGCTATGTACTCCTTCACCATCTTCCAAAACTTTTCCCTCCTTGTGACACTAGGCCACGCATCAGGTTGGTAGTGCTGGCGGGGTGTCATGAAACTGTCCCAGGCTTTGGAGAGTGTTGCCCGGCCCCTGTTGGAACTGCTGTGTGTTCCCCTCGTCTCCCCAACTCGGTTGGCCAAGGAACTACGGACTCTGCCGTCAGCGTTGTCTGGAGCAATCTTTCCACAAGGACTTTCTGGTACTGCATCATTTTGCTCGTCCTCTCCATGACAGGATTGAGAGATGAGAAGTTCTCTTTGTAGCGAGGATCGAGAAGGGTGAACAATCAGTAATCGGTGTTGGCCAAAATGCATACAAAGCGAGGGTCACGGGAAAGGCAGCCTAACAAAAAGTCTGCCATGTGTGCCAGAGTCCCAACAGGCAAGACTTCGCTGTCGTCATCAGAAGGATGACTCTCAATCTGATCATCCTCTTCCTCCTCTTCTGCCCACCCACGCTGAACAGATGGAATTAAACTTCCATGGATACTACCCTCTGTAGCGGAGGCAACCGTCTCCTGCTCCTCCTCCTCTTTGTCGCCCAAGAAGACGAACTGAGGGTGGTCGGGCTATCACCCTGTGCATTGTCTTCCATCATTTCCACCTCTTCCACATGCAAAGCGCCGTCCTTAATTGTGAGCAGCGAGCGTTTCAGTAGACATAGAAGTGGGATGGTGACGCTGATAATAGTGTTATTGCCGCTCACCATCTGTGTTGAATCCTCAAAGTTGTGTAAAACCGTCCAGAGGTCAGACATCCATGCCCACTCATCGCTTGTGAAGAGCGGAAGCTAACTGGAAAGGCGCCGACCATGTTGCAGCTGGTATTCCACTACTGCCCTCTGCTGCTCACAAAGCCTGGCCAACATGTGGAACATGGAGTTCCAGTGCATGCTCACGTCGCACAACAGTCGGTGAGCTGGCAAGTTAAAGCGCTGCTGCAGTGTTGACAGACCGGCTGAAGCTGTCGATGACTTGCGAAAATGGGCACACACGCGGTGCACCTTCAGCAGTAGCTCAGGTAAATTAGGGTAGGTTTTGAAAAACCGCTGAACAAATAGGTTGAACACATGGGCTAGGCATGGGATGTGTGTGAGCTTGCCGAGCTCCAAAGCCACCACCAAGTTACGGCCATTATCAGACACAACCATGCCTGGTTCTAGGTTGAGTGGCGAGAGCCACAGCTCAGTCTAGTCCCTTATACCCTGCCACGGCTCTGCGGAGGTGTGCTGTTTGTCACCTAAGCATATAAGCTTCAGCTTGGCCTGTTGCCGCTTCCCCACTGCAGTGCTACACTGCTTCCAGCTAACGACTGATGGCTGACTGGTGCTGCAAGATGAACCCTGATGGAAGTAGGGCCCGCAATCCTTGGCGTCGGTAGCACCTGTGCCATCCCAGGGTACAACTCGCTCCCAGCCTCCACAATATTCACCCAGTGTGCTGTCAGGGAAATGTAGCGTCCCTGACCGAATGCACTTGTCTATGTGTCTATCGTTAAGTGGACCTTCCCAATAACTGTGCTGGTCAGGGCACAGGTGATGTTACGGGACACATGCTGGTGTAAGGCTGGGACGGCACACAGTGAAAAATATTGGCGGCTGTGAACAGAGTAACGCGGTGTCCTCAAGCGTAAATGGCAACATTTCCAGGGCCAGCAATTTGGAAAGGCTATGCTATGACCTGTGGGTGGGTGGCTGGGTATTTGCGCTTGCGTTCAAAGACCTGGGGTATAAACATCTGTATACTGTGCTGGGACACAGAAGTGGATGTGCTAGCCGGTGGTGCTTGCAAAGGTCCAGGTGAATGGCGGGAGGCATCCGGGCCTGTGTCTTGGACAGGGGATTGACCAGCACGTAACACAGGGGAAGAGGAGGCAGTGGTGTGACTCGCAGACACAGATTGCGGACCCAGGCGTTCGTCCCACTTATTACGGTGCTTTGATGTGGCGGATCATGATGGTGGTGGTGAGGTTGCTAGTGTTCACTCCCCTGCTCATTTTGGTACGGTACAGCTTGAAAATGACAATTCTCTTATCGTCCGCACTTTCCTCAAAAAAGCACCAGACTGCGGAACACCTACCCCTTGTCAAGGGAGATTGTCACAAGGGGGTTCTCCGTGGAACAGTTGCAGGCCTGTGTGTGGTGTGACCCGCCTTCTCCCTTTTGCCACCCCACTGTCTCTTCCAGCCTGTTGGGGTGTATCATATCCCTCCCCCTCTGTACTGCTGCCCTCACTCGTCTTGCCACCTTCCCAGGTTGGGTCAGTGACTTCATCGTCCACCACCTCCTCTTCAAGTTCCTCGCTCTGCTCATCCTCCTGACTTGTTGACCTAACAACAACCTCACTTATTGACAACTGTGTCTCATCCTCATCATCAACCTCTTGAGACGCTAATTGCCGTTGACTCATTGGCAACTGTGTCTCATCATCACCCACCTCATTAAACACTAATTGCTGTTTACCTATTGGCAACTGTGTCTCATCATTACGCCCCTGTATCTATCTATCTATTATCTACCTAGCTCTGTCTCAGAGTTCAGCACAAGGGCTGTAAGGAGCGTTTTGAGGTCCGCAGATCACTGATCAGCAGAACACGGATCCCTACCAAGTGCATGCCGACAATTCTTTTTTATTCCTGTAGAAATATAATTGTCTTCAAAATGGACAATAATAGGACGTGTTCTATGTTTTTGCAGGGCCACGGAATGTACTTGTAAATGTGGACAGCACATGGAGTACTGCTCTCCCCGACCATCTGCTGATGATTGGCAGTTCTCTCCTAGAGAGAAAGAGAGAAGACTAGGTAGAAGACTGTCAGTCATCAGCAGGTGGGCAGGAATTTATTAATAACCAGGACTCTTCTCAGATGGTTGTGACTCTTTTCCAGGCCCAGTCTGCAATGATTGTGATGTTGGTTTTCAGCAAACACTTTCTGTAAACTTTTAAATGTTGAAATCATCTCACCTGTCTCTACTTTATGCTGCCGTTAGTATGGGCAGAATAACGTTGAGGACAGGTTCCCTTTAAGTGCATCATGTAATCTGAAGTGCTCATTACTAGTGATGGACGAACATCTGCAGGGGCGGTTCGCGAACGCGATCAAATGTTCGCGAACAGTAAGTTCACGGCGGGTCCCATTCATTTTAATGGCAGGTGAACCTGAAAAACCTACAGCTCATATTTGCAGCCAAGAAATAATTACTAGAAGTGCACAAATAGTCCCAAAACATGGACAGTGACACCAGATGGATTATTCGAATTAGCGATCTCCATTCATTTTTGTTTTTAATGCGAAATATCGGCAATATGATTTTCGCGTACGCGCATGCGCAAATGCACTATAAAGAAAGTATATTGGTAAATAACACCCCGCTTCAATGAGTTTTTTGGGGGATGACTGGTAAATCACACCAGTAGAAATGATTTGTTCCAGTAACGCTTGTCCCTCTATATACCTGCAGTATCGCAGCAGAACCGCACACGACTGCCGCACAATACAAATGCACTATAATATACTGTCTAACATCGAAAGGATATTATAACATTGTACACGGAAGGCGATCCATTAGGATATACATGAAGATAAAACGTAACCTTTAATAATTTTACTATGAGGGTCCATTCACACGCCCGTAAGTGTTTTGCGGATCCGCATAACACGGACACCGGCAATGTGCATTCCACAATTTGCGGACCGCACATCGCCGGCAATATAATCTTGTCTGCAACTGCGGACAAGAATAGGACATGTTCTATTTTTTTTCAGAAACGGAAGCACAGATGCGGAAGTGCGGATCCGCGGATGCGGACAGCACATTCCGGCCCCATTAAATATGAATGGGTCTGCACCCGTTTCGCAAAATTGCGGAACGGATGCGGACCCATTTTTGCGGACGTGTGAATGGAAAAGATATCCCTCAAAATGAAAATAAATAAAATTATTAAAGTTAAGCAGAAAGCATAGATGTGGTCGGCAATAACAAGTGCTCGGCGGCACTAAATCAGGTGCTCGGCGGCACTAAATCAGAAACCATATGTCCTACCACAATCCGGGGGGTTCCAGTGCACATCCATGAATCCCGGAGGGAAAGCAAAAAACATCCATCCCTGGGCCTGATGATGATATGGTATTGAAGGACAGGGTGGGCAAAGAACTGTCCCTGACATTGCCCTACAGGGGGTGCTATTCTGGCCCTGATAGCCTAACCACAGACCACCCGCCCTGATAAGAGCGACCCCGTCCGGAACCTTACCCTATATAAAAATGGCCCTAATAAGCCCCTAGCCCCTAGGCCCCTGACTTCCAGGTGATCAATATATAGATCATTATAAAAGTATATTATAGGTATATCGCACCCCTCTGTGTATCACACCTATTGATATCACACCTATACCGGTCCTTAAAAGGACTTTTGTGGCCCTATTAGCCAGCGTTTGGTGTCCCTAACAGCCTGTCCCTGCTCCACACAGCAACCTCTCCCTACACTGGTAAAACACTGAAAATAAGATAGCGGCCAGATCGGGTTTATTTATAAGGTAGGGGGTCCATGTGCTGAAACGTCTCAATTGGCTGTCCTGTACCACCTGATGGATGTGTCATGGGTCAAAATTCTTCACAATGTAAAAGAATATGGCGGGCGCGAATTTCTCCATATGTTTGCATGTTCGGCAAATCGCACACGCAAAGTTCGCCGCGAAACTACCGCAGTGCGAACCGCAAGGCCATCTCTACTCATTACGTGTCATTTTGCTGTGTCATGATGGTTTCACAATGCTGTCACCCTATCATGGTATTCCTCTGCTCTATCATCATGGCATCACTCGCTGCTCCATCATCATGGCATCACTCTGCTCCATCATAATGGCATCACTCTGCTCCATCATCATGGCATCACTCTGCTCCATCATCATGGCATCACTCTGCTCCATCATCATGGCATCACTCTGCTCCATCATCATGGCATCACTCTGCTCCATCATCATGGCATCACTCTGCTCCATCATCATGGCATCACTCTGCTCCATCATCATGGCATCACTCTGCTCTATCATCATGGAATCACTCTGCTCTATTATCATGGCATCACTCTGCTCCATCATCATGGCATCACCCTGCTCCATCATCATGTCATCACTCTGCTCTATCGTCATGACATCACTCTGCTCTATCATCATGGCATCACTCTGCTCTATCATCATGGAATCACTCTGCTCTATTATCATGGCATCACTCTGCTCCATCATCATGGCATCACCCTGCTCCATCATCATGTCATCACTCTGCTCTATCATCATGGCATCACTCTGCTCTATCATCATGGAATCACTCTGCTCTATCATCATGGCATCACTCTGCTCCATCATCATGGTATCACTCTGCTCTATCATCATGGCATCACTCTGCTCTATCATCATGGAATCACTCTGCTCTATTATCATGGCATCACTCTGCTCCATCATCATGGCATCACCCTGCTCCATCATCATGTCATCACTCTGCTCTATCGTCATGACATCACTCTGCTCTATTATCATGACATCACTCTGCTCTATTATCATGGCATCACCCTGCTCCATCATCATGTCATCACTCTGCTCTATCGTCATGACATCACTCTGCTCCATCATCATGGCATCACCCTGCTCTATCATCACGGCATCACTCTGCTCTATCATCATGGTGTCACACTGCTCTATCATCATGGTGTCACACTGCTCTATCATCATGGTGTCACATTGCTCTATCATCATGGCGTCACACTGCTCTATCATCACGGCATCACTCTGCTCTATTATCATGGCATCACCCTGCTCCATCATCATGTCATCACTCTGCTCTATCGTCATGACATCACTCTGCTCCATCATCATGGCATCACCCTGCTCTATCATCACGGCATCACTCTGCTCTATCATCATGGTGTCACACTGCTCTATCATCATGGTGTCACACTGCTCTATCATCATGGTGTCACATTGCTCTATCATCACGGTGTCACACTGCTCTATCATTATGGCATCACTCTGCTCTATCATCATGGCATCACTCTGCTCTATCATCATGGTGTCACATCAGTCAGATATCTCATACAGCAATAAAAATTGTAATAAAAATGAAATAATTAAAAATCCAATAATAATTGTGAGAACAATATGTCTGATGACTACAATAATGTGCACATCGCCCCTCGCCCCCTGCCCCGATGCCCAGTCTCGTCCTCCCCCTGCAGCTGCCTGATGGGAGCGGCCATCAATATTTCAGACTATCCATTTGTATCATATTCAGGGAACTTGTATCCTGCACATTTGATACAATCGCAAGTCTAAAATAGAGCAATGCATCATGTGGACATCTGTGCAGAGATCTCGTCTGTTGATCCATCACTTCCTGCAGAAACTGGAGGGCATCACTGAGGGCAATATATCAAACAGGGCAGTGGTACTGTGTGTGAGGGAACATTAGTATTCTCCAATTCTTCCGATGGGAATAGGGAGATTAACTCTTCCTGTGTGAGACTCCGCAGTACATCAGGGGAGGAGACCACGGAGAAGATCCTCTGCATGGATATAGGCTGGGATGGATCATAGCCAAGGTCGTATATAGCAGAGATGCAGCTGTGGGGCCCTTCTAGAGAGGGGGCCCAGCCATAGGTGGACAAGGCCCCTTTTTTTTACCACCTTTGTTATCAAACAAAGGGGTGGAAATTTGGCCCTAGGGTCATAGAAAGGGGCAAGAAGAGCAGAAGAAACCCCAGGGGTATTAAAACCCAGTGATATAATTTGGGGCCCCCTCGTTGCAAAGGGGCCCCATCTCTTCCTGTACTCTGCTGCACAATTATGACTGAAAACGTTAGATTGTAGCAATATTCGCCACATAATGTGACTGGCATAAAAGATTTTGCTTTGCTCATGGGCGGGACAAGATCTTATGGTGTCAGAATACAATCCCCCCCCCCACCCACTTGGTGTTTGACCCAAATGCAGTATGTGAATGTATAGATGTGTCCTCAACCCAAATAGAGCCCTTGGCAGCTGCCTACTCTGCCTATCCCTCAGGCCCTGGTCATGTGACTTTTACATGTACTCTTCGTCACATGGTCAAAGCCATATAAGGTTACTGTCCCATTAATTGAGTCACATGACTCCTACTTCCACTTGGATAGGCTCAAACCATTTATGGGACATACCCCAGTAATTCAGTCAATTATCAATAAATCTCCATTGTCCTGTTTATTTTTGTCCCTTAGTGACAACTAATATAGCTGCCATTACTGCTCCTATATAAGGTTTAGCAAAGCAGCTTCAGTCCTATATTTGCATCTTTAAAAGGCGGGGCATTTCATACCTGCATATTTAAGCAGAGGCGGGGCATTTAGGTCTGCATATTTAAGCAGAGGTGGGGTGTTCCAGGCCTGCATGTTTAAGCAGGGGCGGGGCATTTCAGGCCTACATTTTTTAACAGATGTGGGGGATTTGGTACTGAGAAGGGGTTATTTTTTTAATTGGGAATAGGGATTATTTTGTATTGAGAAGGGGTATATTTGTATTAGTAAGGGGGAGGGGGTAGTTTATATTTGGAAAGTTGGGTTTATATAGCTTGTTTCAACAGAGAACAAGTAGTTAGAGAAATGTGTTTTGATTTTTTTCTTCTCAATGAAAGCTTACAAATTATACTTGGTTTGTTACACCTAAAGAAACAGAACTGCAGTGTAAAGTATGGGGATGTACACAGCATCAGCCTAAGTCTCTGATGACACAGGATACATTTTTCTGACTGCTTTAGACTCTAATAGACAATGCAGCTAAGCTGCAGTCACTAGCCTTAGTGGTTGCCTAATGAAGCAGAAATGCAATATAACGTTAGGGGAGGGACAAAGCAACACTTTCTTAGGAGTCAGGAGATGGACTTCAGACCACCTTAAGCTCCCTTAGACAATGCAGTTAAGCTGCAGTCACTAGCCTTAGTGGTTGCCTAATGGAGCAGACATGCAATGTAATGTAAGGGGAGGGACAAAGCAACACTTTCTTAGGAGTCAGGAGGTGGACTTCAGACCACCTTAAGCTCCAGTAGACAATGCAGCTAAGCTGCAGTCACTAGCCTTAGTGGTTGCCTAATGGAGCAGACATGCAATGTAATGTAAGGGGAGGGACAAAGCAACACTTTCTTAGGAGTCAGGAGGTGGACTTCAGACCACCTTAAGCTCCAGTAAACAAAGCCGTTGTCAGAGAAATTCTATATATCCGATCATATAGAAAACAGTTCTGCATAAGACACTGAACCAGCAAGAGCTCCATGGAGGTGGGAAGTTAGAGTTTAGAAAAAGCTGAATTCAGAATGCAGCTCTTGGCTGAATAACTCACTGGTAAATCTGCAGACCCTGTATCTGAACAATGCAGGTGTTGATTGGTAAACACCTGACGGCGTTGCATTAGTATAAACACCCTGTCACTTTCATTCCTCCTATTGGATCTGATATTTTTATTTTATCGACTTCTGCAGATGGCTTTATGTTTTTGCTGCTGGGTTCATTTCTCCAATGGATCGGTGATGACACATTGGCCCAGACCATGTGGCAACGGGAATGCAAATTATTCCTTTTTATTTCCGTCTCCTCCAATGTCCTTTGCACGTTGGTCTTTGAAATGTTAGAGTTTGGGCTTTTTTAAGATTTCTAAATATCAAAAATAAAAATCCCACACAGGAAAATACATCAATCGCCGATGAACATTTCCTGTTTGTATGCATGTGAGTCGCAAGCAGGGCAGATTGAAGCAAGTGGTTCCTTTGAGATATGGTCGTTGGGTTTTCTGAATCTGTGAAGACAGATGCATTGTGGGGCACGGTGATCCCCGGGCAGGCGAGCAGGGTCTTGCTGAACTTCTTTGTAAGTGAAATACAAGGCTGATGTCATCAAGCGTCGAGATGGGAAATCAACAGAGGTTAATGCAAACACTGAGAACTTCGATACAGATGTCTACTTTCAAGCAAGACCAAGTGCATGTGCCCATTTAATTATTTTCCTTTTCACCCCCATCTGTTGGCAAAAACCTTTGAAGTAGGCCATGGTCTGCCATTGTAAAGGAAGGATGGCAGTGCAGTAATACAATGTGACAATTCTGCTTTTAAAGGTGATGTCTATGTATTCAATTGCCATTTTAATTTAAATGGAGGTTCCTTTTTTTGTGACTGCCCTCAGTTGGAAAAACCAAGAGCCAAACCCACACAGCAAGGTCTGACAAAGTAAAACATGGAAGGCATAATGGATACTAGGAAGGCATTCATACCATGTGAAAATTCTACCCTTAAAGGAGATGTCTTATTTTCAGCAAGCTGATGCATTGCTGTGATGTCATAGGGTGATGATGCTGTGATCTGATTGGCCAGTGTAATGCTGGGATTTGATTGGCTGATTTAATGCTGTTATCAGATTGGCCGATATAATGCTGTGATCCGATGCCAATGTTAAACCCTGTCATACATTAAAGGGTTTATCCCCTAGTGATAAATCTATTGTGCAGTGGATTAGAAGGGGGTCCTGGGTAGGGAAGACTCCATTAATAGAAGGGGCTTCTGGATTGCAGAAACCTCACTAATAGAAGGGCCCCCTGGAATTGAGACCACTCCTGATAGAAGGGGGTCCTGGGAGAGAGAACGCACAAATAGAAGGGGGTCCTGGGAAGGGGAGAACCCATAAATAGAAGGGGGTCCTGGGAGGGAGAACCCACAAATTGAAGAAGGTCCTGGGAGGGAGAAATCACAAATAGAAGGGGGTTCTGGGTAGGGATGAGCCCACTAATAGCTTGGGTCCTCGGTGGGGAGAAAACACAAATAGAAGGGGGCCCTGGGTAGAGGAGAACCCACAAATAGAAGGGGGCCATGGGTAGGGATTAGCCTACTAATAGAAGGGCGTCCTCGGTGGGAGAACACACAAATAGAAGGGGGTCCTGGGTAGGAGAGAACCCACAAATAGAAGGGGGTCCTAGGAAGGGGAGAACCCACAAATAGAAGGAGGTCCTGGGAGAGGAACCAACAAATAGAAGGGGGTCCTGGGAGGGGAGAACCCACAAATAGAAGGTGGTCCTGAGTAGGGGAGAACCCACAAATAGAAGGGGGTCCTGGGAGGGGAGAACCCACAAATAGAAGGTGGTCCTGAGTAGTGGAGAACCCACAAATAGAAGGGGGTCCTGGGAGGGGAGAACCCACAAATAGAAGGTGGTCCTGAGTAGGGATGAGCGAACTCGAACTGTATAGTTCGGGTTCGTACCGAATTTTGGGGTGTCCGTGACACGGACCCGAACCCGGACATTTTCGTAAAAGTCCGGGTTCGGGTTCGGTGTTCGTCGCTTTCTTGGCGCTTTTGTGACGCTTTCTTGGCGCTTTTTGAAAGGCTGCAAAGCAGCCAATCAACAAGCGTCATACTACTTGCCCCAAGAGGCCATCACAGCCATGCCTACTATTGGCATGGCTGTGATTGGCCAGAGCACCATGTGACCCAGCCTCTATTTAAGCTGGAGTCACATAGCGCCGCCCGTCACTCTGCTCTGATTAGCGTAGGGAGAGGTTGCGGCTGCGACAGTAGGGCGAGATTAGGCAGATTAACTCCTCCAAAGGACTTGATTAACTGATCGATCTGCAGCTGTGGATCATTGAGCTGCTGATCCTCAATTGCTCACTGTTTTTAGGCTGCACAGACCGTTTGTCAGTCTCATTTTTCTGGGGTGATCGGCGGCCATTTTGTGTCTTGTGGTGCGCCAGCACAAGCTGCGACCAAGTGCATTTAACCCTCAATGGTGTGGTTGTTTTTTGGCTAAAGCCTACATCAGGGTGAAGCTGTCACACCAAGTGCATTTAACCAGCAATAGTCTGTTCATTTTTTGGCCATATACAAAATCAGGGGCAAGCTGCGCCTGTCACCAAGTGCATTTAACCCTCAATGGTGTGGTTGTTTTTTGGCTAAAGCCTACATCAGGGTGAAGCTGTGACACCAAGTGCATTTAACCAGCAATAGTCTGTTCATTTTTTGGCCATATACTACATCAGGGGCAAGCTGCGCCTGTCACCAAGTGCATTTAACCCTCAATGGTGTGGTTGTTTTTTGGCTAAAGCCTACATCAGGGTGAAGCTGTCACACCAAGTGCATTTAACCAGCAATAGTCTGTTCATTTTTTGGCCATATACAAAATCAGGGGCAAGCTGCGCCTGTCACCAAGTGCATTTAACCCTCAATGGTGTGGTTGTTTTTTGGCTAAAGCCTACATCAGGGTGAAGCTGTCACACCAAGTGCATTTAACCAGCAATAGTCTGTTTATTTTTTGGCCATATCCCAGTCTAATTCTGTCACTAAATCCATACCGGTCACCCAGCGCCTAAATACTAGGCCTCAAATTTATATCCAGCTAAATCTGTCCCTAGTGCTGTAGCTGGGCGAGTTATTTAGTGTCCGTTCAAGCACATTTCTTGTTCTGGGTTGAAATACAATTCCCAATTTAGCAATTTCATAATTTAGTGGTTCCTGCTATATCAGAGCTATTTGAAATCTATCCCAAAAAGGGTATATAATATTGAAGGTGCACATTGGGTCATTCAGAATAACTTCACACACACCCGCTACTGTGTATTTCCAAGTCTAATTCTGTCACTAAACCCATACCTGTCACCCAGCGCCTAAATACTAGGCCTCAAATTTAAATCCCTCTAAATCTCTCGTTACCGCTGTACTGTTGTTGCTGGGCAAGATATTTAGTGTCCGTCAAAGCACATTTTTTGTTCTGGGTTGAAGTACAATTCCCAATTTAGCAATTTCATAATTTAGTGGTTTCTGCTATATCAGAGCTATTTGAAATCTATCCCTAAAAGGGTATATAATATTGAAGGTGCACATTGGGTCATTCAGAATAACTTCACACACACGCTTCTGTGCATTTCCAAGTCTAATTCTGTCACTAAATCCATACCGGTGACCCAGCGCCTAAATACTAGGCCTCAAATTTAAATCCCTCTAAATCTCTCGTTACCCACCGCTGTACTGTTGTTGCTGGGCAAGATATTTAGTGTCCGTCAAAGCACATTTTTTGTTCTGGGTTGAAGTACAATTCCCAATTTAGCAATTTCATAATTTAGTGGTTTCTGCTATATCAGAGCTATTTGAAATCTATCCCTAAAAGGGTATATAATATTGAAGGTGCACATAGGGTCATTCAGAATAACTTCACACACACGCTTCTGTGCATTTCCAAGTCTAATTCTGTCACTAAATCCATACCGGTGACCCAGCGCCTAAATACTAGGCCTCAAATTTAAATCCCTCTAAATCTCTCGTTACCCACCGCTGTACTGTTGTTGCTGGGCAAGATATTTAGTGTCCGTCAAAGCACATTTTTTGTTCTGGGTTGAAGTACAATTCCCAATTTAGCAATTTCATAATTTAGTGGTTTCTGCTATATCAGAGCTATTTGAAATCTATCCCTAAAAGGGTATATAATATTGAAGGTGCACATTGGGTCATTCAGAATAACTTCACACACACGCTTCTGTGCATTTCCAAGTCTAATTCTGTCACTAAATCCATACCGGTGACCCAGCGCCTAAATACTAGGCCTCAAATTTAAATCCCTCTAAATCTCTCGTTACCCACCGCTGTACTGTTGTTGCTGGGCAAGATATTTAGTGTCCGTCAAAGCACATTTTTTGTTCTGGGTTGAAGTACAATTCCCAATTTAGCAATTTCATAATTTAGTGGTTCCTGCTATATCAGAGCTATTTGAAATCTATCCCTAAAAGGGTATATAATATTCAAGGTGCACATTGGGTCATTCAGAATAACTTCACACACACGCTTCTGTGCATTTCCAAGTCTAATTCTGTCACTAAATCCATACCGGTGACCCAGCGCCTAAATACTAGGCCTCAAATTTATATCCCGCTGAATTTGAATACAATACATTGGGCCAAATAATATATTTGTTGTTGTGGTGAACCATAACAATGAGAAAAACATCTAGTAAGGGACGCGGACGTGGACATGGTCGTGGTGGTGTTAGTGGACCCTCTGGTGCTGGGAGAGGACGTGGCCGTTCTGCCACATCCACACGTCCTAGTGTACCAACTACCTCAGGTCCCAGTAGCCGCCAGAATTTACAGCGATATATGGTGGGGCCCAATGCCGTTCTAAGGATGGTAAGGCCTGAGCAGGTACAGGCATTAGTCAATTGGGTGGCCGACAGTGGATCCAGCACGTTCACATTATCTCCCACCCAGTCTTCTGCAGAAAGCGCACAGATGGCGCCTGAAAACCAACCCCATCAGTCTCTCACATCACCCCCATGCATACCAGGGAAACTGTCTCAGCCTCAAGTTATGCAGCAGTCTCTTATGCTGTTTGAAGACTCCGCTGGCAGGGTTTCCCAAGGGCATCCACCTAGCCCTTCCCCAGCGGTGAAAGACATAGAATGCACTGACGCACAACCACTTATGTTTCCTGATGATGAGGACATGGGAATACCACCTCAGCATGTCTCTGATGATGACGAAACACAGGTGCCAACTGCTGCGTCTTTCTGCAGTGTGCAGACTGAACAGGAGGTCAGGGATCAAGACTGGGTGGAAGACGATGCAGGGGACGATGAGGTCCTAGACCCCACATGGAATGAAGGTCGTGCCACTGACTTTCACAGTTCGGAGGAAGAGGCAGTGGTGAGACCGAGCCAACAGCGTAGCAAAAGAGGGAGCAGTGGGCAAAAGCAGAACACCCGCCGCCAAGAGACTCCGCCTGCTACTGACCGCCGCCATCTGGGACCGAGCACCCCAAAGGCAGCTTCAAGGAGTTCCCTGGCATGGCACTTCTTCAAACAATGTGCTGACGACAAGACCCGAGTGGTTTGCACGCTGTGCCATCAGAGCCTGAAGCGAGGCATTAACGTTCTGAACCTGAGCACAACCTGCATGACCAGGCACCTGCATGCAAAGCATGAACTGCAGTGGAGTAAACACCTTAAAACCAAGGAAGTCACTCAGGCTCCCCCTGCTACCTCTTCTGCTGCTGCCGCCTCGGCCTATTCTGCTGCTGCCGCCTCGGCCTCTTCCTCCGCCTCTGGAGGAACGTTGGCACCTGCCGCCCAGCAAACAGGGGATGTACCACCAACACCACCACCACCACCTCCGTCACCAAGCGTCTCAACCATGTCACACGCCAGCGTTCAGCTCTCCATCTCACAAACATTTGATAGAAAGCGTAAATTCCCACCTAGCCACCCTCGATCCCTGGCCCTGAATGCCAGCATTTCTAAACTACTGGCCTATGAAATGCTGTCATTTAGGCTGGTGGACACAGACAGCTTCAAACAGCTCATGTCGCTTGCTGTCCCACAGTATGTTGTTCCCAGCCGCCACTACTTCTCCAAGAGAGCCGTGCCTTCCCTGCACAACCAAGTATCCGATAAAATCAAGTGTGCACTGCGCAACGCCATCTGTGGCAAGGTCCACCTAACCACAGATACGTGGACCAGTAAGCACGGCCAGGGACGCTATATCTCCCTAACTGCACACTGGGTAAATGTAGTGGCAGCTGGGCCCCAGGCGGAGAGCTGTTTGGCGCACGTCCTTCCGCCGCCAAGGATCGCAGGGCAACATTCTTTGCCTCCTGTTGCCACCTCCTCCTTCTCGGCTTCCTCCTCCTCTTCTTCCACCTGCTCATCCAGTCAGCCACACACCTTCACCACCAACTTCAGCACAGCCCGGGGTAAACGTCAGCAGGCCATTCTGAAACTCATATGTTTGGGGGACAGGCCCCACACCGCACAGGAGTTGTGGCGGGGTATTGAACAACAGACCGACGAGTGGTTGCTGCCGGTGAGCCTCAAGCCCGGCCTGGTGGTGTGTGATAATGGGCGAAATCTCGTTGCAGCTCTGGGACTAGCCAATTTGACGCACATCCCTTGCTTGGCGCATGTGCTGAATTTGGTGGTGCAGAAGTTCATTCACAACTACCCCGACATGTCAGAGCTGCTGCATAAAGTGCGGGCCGTCTGTTCGCGCTTCCGGCGTTCACATCCTGCTGCTGCTCGCCTGTCTGCGCTACAGCGTAACTTCGGCCTTCCCGCTCACCGCCTCATATGCGACGTGCCCACCAGGTGGAACTCCACCTTGCACATGCTGGACAGACTGTGCGAGCAGCAGCAGGCCATAGTGGAGTTTCAGCTGCAGCACGCACGGGTCAGTCGCACTACAGAACAGCACCACTTCACCACCAATGACTGGGCCTCCATGCGAGACCTGTGTGCCCTGTTGCGCTGTTTCGAGTACTCCACCAACATGGCCAGTGGCGATGACACCGTTATCAGCGTTACAATACCACTTCTATGTCTCCTTGAGAAAACACTTAGGGCGATGATGGAAGAGGAGGTGGCCCAGGAGGAGGAGGAGGAGGAGGAGGAAGAGGGGTCATTTTTAGCACTTTCTGGCCAGTCTCTTCGAAGTGACTCAGAGGGAGGTTTTTGGCAACAGCAGAGGCCAGGTACAAATGTGGCCAGCCAGGGCCCACTACTGGAGGACGAGGAGGACGAGGATGAGGAGGAGGTGGAGGAGGATGAGGATGAAGCATGGTCACAGCGGGGTGGCACCCAACGCAGCTCGGGTCCATCACTGGTGCGTGGCTGGGGGGAAAGGCAGGACGATGACGATACGCCTCCCACAGAGGATAGCTTGTCCTTACCCCTGGGCAGCCTGGCACACATGAGCGACTACATGCTGCAGTGCCTGCGCAACGACAGCAGAGTTGCCCACATTTTAACCTGTGCGGACTACTGGGTTGCCACCCTGCTGGATCCACGCTACAAAGACAATGTGCCCACCTTACTTCCTGCACTGGAGCGTGATAGGAAGATGCGCGAGTACAAGCGCACGTTGGTAGACGCGCTACTGAGAGCATTCCCAAATGTCACAGGGGAACAAGTGGAAGCCCAAGGCCAAGGCAGAGGAGGAGCAAGAGGTCGCCAAGGCAGCTGTGTCACGGCCAGCTCCTCTGAGGGCAGGGTTAGCATGGCAGAGATGTGGAAAACTTTTGTCAACACGCCACAGCTAACTGCACCACCACCTGATACGCAACGTGTTAGCAGGAGGCAACATTTCACTAACATGGTGGAACAGTACGTGTGCACACCCCTCCACGTACTGACTGATGGTTCGGCCCCATTCAACTTCTGGGTCTCTAAATTGTCCACGTGGCCAGAGCTAGCCTTTTATGCCTTGGAGGTGCTGGCCTGCCCGGCAGCCAGCGTTTTGTCTGAACGTGTATTCAGCACGGCAGGGGGCGTCATTACAGACAAACGCAGCCGCCTGTCTACAGCCAATGTGGACAAGCTGACGTTCATAAAAATGAACCAGGCATGGATCCCACAGGACCTGTCCGTCCCTTGTCCAGATTAGACATTAACTACCTCCCCATAACCATATATTATTGGACTCCAGGGCACTTCCTCATTCAATCCTATTTTTATTTTCATTTTACCATTATATTGCGATGCTACCCAAAGTTGAATGAACCTCTCCTCTGCCTGTGTGCTAGGCCTAAATATATGCCAATGGACTGTTGCAGTGGTGGCTGACATGAAGCCTGATTCTCTGCTATGACATGCAGACTGATTCTCTGCTGACATGAAGCCAGATCCTCTGTTACGGGACCTCTCTCCTCTGCCTGTGTGTGTGCTGGGCCTAAATTTATGCCAATGGACTGTTGCAGTGGTGGCTGACGTGAAGCCTCATTCTCTGCTATGACATGCAGACTGATTCTCTGCTGTCATGAAGCCAGATTGTCTGTTACGGGACCTCTCTGCTCTGCCTGTGTGCTAGGCCTAAATATATGCCAATGGACTGTTGCAGTGGTGGGTGACGTGAAGCCTCATTCTCTGCTATGACATGCAGACTGATTCTCTGCTGACATGAAGCCAGATTGTCTGTTACGGGACCTCTCTGCTCTGCCTGTGTGCTAGGCCTAAATATATGCCAATGGACTGTTGCAGTGGTGGGTGACGTGAAGCCTCATTCTCTGCTATGACATGCAGACTGATTCTCTGCTGACATGAAGCCAGATCCTCTTTTACGGGACCTCTCTCCTCTGCCTGGGTGCTGGGCCTAAATTTATGACAATGGACTGTTGCAGTGGTGGCTGACGTGAAGCCTGATTCTCTGCTATGACATGCAGACTGATTCTCTGCTGTCATGAAGCCAGATTGTCTGTTACGGGACCTCTCTGCTCTGCCTGTGTGCTAGGCCTAAATATATGCCAATGGACTGTTGCAGTGGTGGGTGACGTGAAGCCTGATTCTCTGCTATGATATGAAGACTGATTCTCTGCTGACATGAAGCCAGATTGTCTGTTACGGGACCTTTCTCCTCTGCCTGGGTTCTGGGCCTAAATTTATGAAAATTGACTCTTACAGTGGTGGGTGACGTGAAGCCTGATTCTCTGCTATGATATGAAGACTGATTCTCTGCTGACATGAAGACAGATTCTCTGTTACGGGACCTCTCTGCTCTGCCTGTGTGCTAGGCCTAAATATATGCCAATGGACTGTTGCAGTGGTGGCTGACGTGAAGCCTGATTCTCTGCTATGACATGCAGACTGATTCTCTGCTGACATGAAGCCAGATCCTCTGT
Organism: Bufo gargarizans; assembly: GCF_014858855.1. Taxonomy (NCBI): domain Eukaryota; kingdom Metazoa; phylum Chordata; class Amphibia; order Anura; family Bufonidae; genus Bufo; species Bufo gargarizans. Next base: position 555,870,508 of record NC_058082.1, on the reverse strand, counting down.
TACGGGACCTCTCTCCTCTGCCTGTGTGTGTGCTGGGCCTAAATATATGCCAATGGACTGTTGCAGTGGTGGCTGACGTGAAGCCTCATTCTCTGCTATGACATGCAGACTAATTCTCTGCTGACATGAAGACAGATTCTCTGTTACGGGACCTCCCTCCTCTGCCTGGGTGCTGGGCCTAAATATATGCCAATGGACTGTTGCAGTGGTGGCTGACGTGAAGCCTCATTCTCTGCTATGACATGCAGACTGATTCTCTGCTGACATGAAGCCAGATTCTCTGTTACGGGACCTCTCTCCTCTGCCTGTGTGTGTGCTGGGCCTAAATATATGCCAATGGACTGTTGCAGTGGTGGCTGACGTGATGCCTCATTCTCTGCTATGACATGCAGACTAATTCTCTGCTGACATGAAGACAGATTCTCTGTTACGGGACCTCCCTCCTCTGCCTGGGTGCTGGGCCTAAATATATGCCAATGGACTGTTGCAGTGGTGGCTGACGTGAAGCCTCATTCTCTGCTATGACATGCAGACTAATTCTCTGCTGACATGAAGACAGATTCTCTGTTACGGGACCTCCCTCCTCTGCCTGGGTGCTGGGCCTAAATATATGCCAATGGACTGTTGCAGTGGTGGCTGACGTGAAGCCTCATTCTCTGCTATGACATGCAGACTGATTCTCTGCTGACATGAAGCCAGATTCTCTGTTACGGGACCTCTCTCCTCTGCCTGTGTGTGTGCTGGGCCTAAATATATGCCAATGGACTGTTGCAGTGGTGGCTGACGTGAAGCCTCATTCTCTGCTATGACATGCAGACTAATTCTCTGCTGACATGAAGCCAGATTCTCTGTTACGGGACCTCTCTCCTCTGCCTGTGTGTGTGCTGGGCCTAAATATATGCCAATGGACTGTTGCAGTGGTGGCTGACGTGAAGCCTCATTCTCTGCTATGACATGCAGACTAATTCTCTGCTGACATGAAGACAGATTCTCTGTTACGGGACCTCTCTCCTCTGCCTGGGTGCTGGGTAGTGTTGAGCGCGAATATTCGAAAAGCAAATTTTTTTCGCGAATATCGCAACTTCGCGATTTCGCGAATATTTCGAATATAGTGCTATATATTCGTAAAAACGAATATTCGTTTTTTGTTTTTTTCCCCCCCCCCCCACAAAATTACAGTACACATATAATTGATTGTTTCCCAAAGGTCCAACAGCTCAGATCTTACTCACATTGCCTAGAAAGTGATTGAGTTGCGAATCTTCGTAAGGCGATTTTATTAGCGCACATGCGAATATCTACACTTGTCCCAGAACAGAGGCAAAGGGCTTTGCATTCATACATTAGTGATTGAATTGAGCTGCGAATCTTCGTAAGGCGATTTTATTAACGCAAATGCAAATATCTACACTTGTCCCCAGAACAGAGAGGCAAAGGCCTGTGCATTCATATAGTATAGCACCATATTCGCGAATACGTAGAACTTCGTAAAATTCGATTTACGAATATTCGTATTTTTTATTTTACTTTCCACCTTACAGATTACATTGATCTGTACTCTGTCAACTACTGTCATCACCCCCCACTGTATCTCGATTGATTCCCAAAAGTCTCACATTCCCTAGAAAGTGATTGAGGTGCGAATCTTCGTAAGGCGATTTTATTAGCGCACATGCGAATATCTACACTTGTCCCAGAACAGAGGCAAAGGGCATTGCATTCATACATTAGTGATTGAATTGAGTTGCGAATCTTCGTAAGGCGATTTCATTAGCGCACATGTGAATTTTGCATAGCATATGTATTATGCGATGCGAAAATTCGAATTATCGCATATGCGAAATAATAACGAATTTGAATAATCGCGAATATTTTACGAATATTCTTTCGAATATTCACAAAATTTCGCGAATTCGAATATGGGACATGCCGCTCAACACTAGTGCTGGGCCTAAATTTATGACAATGGACTGTTGCAGTGTTGGGTGACGTGAAGCCTGATTCTCTGCTATGACATGCAGACTGATTCTCTGCTGACATGAAGCCAGATTCTCTGTTACGGGACCTCCCTCCTCTGCCTGGGTGCTGGGCCTAAATATATGCCAATGGACTGTTGCAGTGGTGGCTGACGTGAAGCCTCATTCTCTGCTATGACATGCAGACTGATTCTCTGCTGACATGAAGCCAGATTCTCTGTTACGGGAGCTCTCTCCTCTGCCTGTGTGTGTGCTGGGCCTAAATATATGCCAATGGACTGTTGCAGTGGTGGCTGACGTGAAGCCTCATTCTCTGCTATGACATGCAGACTAATTCTCTGCTGACATGAAGACAGATTCTCTGTTACGGGACCTCCCTCCTCTGCCTGGGTGCTGGGCCTAAATATATGCCAATGGACTGTTGCAGTGGTGGCTGACGTGAAGCCTCATTCTCTGCTATGACATGCAGACTAATTCTCTGCTGACATGAAGACAGATTCTCTGTTACGGGACCTCTCTCCTCTGCCTGGGTGCCGGGGCCTAAATATCTGAGAATGGACTGTTCCAGTGGTGGGTGACGGGAAGCCAGATTCTCTGCTATGGAACCTCTCTCCAATTGATTTTGGTTAATTTTTATTTATTTAATTTTTATTTTAATTCATTTCCCTATCCACATTTGTTTGCAGGGGATTTACCTACATGTTGCTGCCTTTTGCAGCCCTCTAGCTCTTTCCTGGGCTGTTTTACAGCCTTTTTAGTGCCGAAAAGTTCGGGTCCCCATTGACTTCAATGGGGTTCGGGTTCGGGACGAAGTTCGGATCGGGTTCGGATCCCGAACCCGAACATTTCCGGGATGTTCGGCCGAACTTCTCGAACCCGAACATCCAGGTGTTCGCTCAACTCTAGTCCTGAGTAGGGGAGAACCCACAAATAGAAGGGGGTCCTGGGTAGGAGAGAACCCACAAATGGAAGGGGGTCCTGGGAAGGGGAGAACCCACAAATGGAAGGGGATCCTGGGTAGGGATGAGCCCACCAATATCTTGGGTCCTGGGTGGGGGAGGCTTTAATAATGGGAGGGGGTGGTGGATAGGAGAGACCCTGTTAATAGAAGGGGGTCCTAGACAGGGGAGACCCTACTATCGGCTACTTAAGTCCTATTCTAATCTATGTGGTAAAAACACCACTTTTTGGCACATTTTAGTCACAGATTTTGTCATCTGTGCCATTTTCCCGATCACGACACTTTTCTGTGGTTGCGGAAAAAAGAGGCGTGGGCAGGGAAGAGGGTGGGCTGGCCGGACCTTTTCATTTACTATTTTCAATAACCCTTTATGGAGTGAAAAATGGTCTTAAACTACACCAGCAAGGGAGCTGCGCCTCTACGTAACTTAGGAGCATCCGCCGCCAGCGCAGGGGTATTAAGACCGACGTATAAATGACCCAGTTAGAGTCCTATTTTGTTAATAATCAGTGGCAGAGAGGTCAGAGGGGCCTAAAAACATAATAAATAGTAATACACACCTCTGCCGATCCCCCGCCACTGCCCAGGTCTCTGCTCAAGTGAGAAATGCCTGGAAATGCTGCTCAGCCAATCACAGCTGGAGGTGGGTCAGCTTTGTGGTCAGTGATTGGCTGAGAGGGAACTTCGAGGCATTTCCTGGATGCAGGAGCCAGAAGAAGTGAGCAGGGAAGGGGGGATCTGGGCAGCATTGGGGGGTCGTGGTTTCTAAGCCACTCTGACCCCGCTGCCACCATTTTTTTTCTCTGCTGGAACCCCCTTTAAATATGCCATATGTTGTATATCATATACAGTGGACAGGGCTCCGCTCTCCAGACCTGTCATCCCCGTTTCTATAAATCCTGTATCCTTCAGGGTCGCTCTGTTCTCTCGGACAAGTTCTGCCGCTCGGAGACGGAACATGCTGTGTAAGATATAACCAATGCGCCTGCGGTCAGCGAGGAAAATTCTAACATCCGTCTCTCTCTGACTCTTTTCTTTGCTGCTATAAAATTTTAGGTTTGACAATGTACTCTCACGGCCACCCCCTCCCCCCCATCAGCAGGAGCCGTCCTACTGTCATGGCTCCCGACGGAAAAATCTGCAAAGTTCAGTCCGCTGCATAAACAAGCGTTGTCCGTCCGTAATCCCGCGCGCTCTTTACATAAACTCTTCAATAAGAGGCATTCGGGGAGCGCGCGCAGACGTAAGGCCGCGCCAGAGAAACGCCGTTTATTTCAGCTTTCAGGAAATAATGCTTAGTGGAGAATGCGCTATTTTACCGGCCGCGGCGTAGCGATAAAACATTCGGGTGGAATACAAAAGGCGAGGATTTATTTGAACTTTTTGTGAATGTGAGATTGTTTGCTGCTTTTTTTTTATAATCCTGTGTGTATTATTCCGAAGTCACGGGCATTTTGCAAGTCTGCAAGTTTTAGCGAGTGCAGTCGGAAGCCCCCGATAGGACGGGACTAATCTTACATCCCCTTATCCCACAAAAGGAGCTTTTAATTCAGCGATAAAGTGGAATGCATTGACAACGGCGCAAATGCGGGGGAGCGGAGGCTCGGGGTGCGGAGCATAATCCAATCTGTTTTCATGGGAAGTGATTGGCAAGCGCTGTGATAAAGAATGGCTGCCTCTTTTCAGGCTTCCTCCTGATATTCGGCATATGTACCGGGTTCTGTATGGTGGAGGGGGGGGGGCAGTCTCCATGCCCTGTGCTTGGCACACCACCAGGGGGCAGCTTATCTCTGTCTGAGGTACATTGGGTGCAAAGAAAACGAGGTCCCTAAGTAGATGTGAGCGGCAAGTATCAAAATCATAGGGAGCCTCAGAGTTCTCCTTAAAACATGGACGAAATCAAGAAGATTGAAGACCATGGTCACGGTGGAATTAGGCTTCTACCCAAGCTGTCCAAGCTTTCAGAAGACCCCCTCACAGTCGTATCAGAGCATGTAGATAGCTGCCAGTGGGTAACTATAGGGGTAGTTAGGGGTGAAGTGCAGCCAGACCTTGGTCTTCACTTTTGTATATGGCACATGGTAGGTGGGGGCTGTTACCGGTTTTGCATTGGACCCCATGTCTGTTGCCTCCCATGATCCCCCATTTCCAACTGGGCGGAGCATAGATGACTGCATCCCTGCAAACTGATTAACATAGGGGGTGGAGTATGACAGCGACTGGGCGCGGTGGAGATACAACCAGAAATGGTTACATTATGGATACAATACTGTAACAATGACTATTGGGGGGAGGAGCCAAGGTATTTGGATGGAGGGGTAGGAACGGCTCCTACATGGGATTACAGATGGGGCTTCTGCAGGTTCCACTTAAAGGAAATGTCTGTTTTACATTAATCATTTTCAAAACTGATCTGTAAGGCCTCATGCACACGACCGTATTTTGTTTCCGTGTCCGTTCCGTTTTTTTTGCGGATAGGATGCGGACCCATTCATTTCAATGTGCTGTCCGCATCAGTATGTCCGTTCCGTTGCTCCGCCGAAAAAATTGTGCATGTCCTATTTTTTTCTAGTTTGCGGACAAGGATAGGCATTATTACAATGGACCGCAAAAAAACTGATGCCATACGGAACTTCATCCGTTTTTTTTGCGGATCCGCAATTTGCGGACCGCAAAACACATACGGTCGTGTGCTTGAAGCCTAAGACAGAGAGGACAGTGGACACAGCCAGTGATTGTGTAATCCTTCACTTCACCTCTGGGGGTGCTGCAGGGAAACCAGAGATTATATCTGATTACCAGCAGGTCCTTCACCTGCAAGTGAGAATGAGCTTATTTTGGACAATATCCATAAAAGATAGATAGATAATAGATAGATAGATAGATAGATAGATATGAGATAGATAGATATGAGATAGATAGATAGATAGATAATAGATAGATAGATAGATAGATAGATAGATATGAGATAGATAGATATGAGATAGATATGAGATAGATAGATAGATAGATAGATAGATAATAGATAGATAGATAGATAGATAGACAGATAGATAGATAGATAGATAATAGATAGATATGAGATAGATAGATAGATAATATATAGATAGATAGATAGATAGATAGATCAGGGGCGGACATGCCGCCTGTACAGCCGGTTCAGCTGCACAGGGGCCCAGCGTGGGAGGGGGCCCTCCAATTAAGCTGTCTATGCATCTACAGGTCGACGCACAGACAGCTGATTGTAATGGTGAAGCAGAGAGCCGCACTCCCCCCGCTTCACCATTCATCATCACACGATCCAGCATGTAGAAGGGGCCCACCTTAGGGTCCATTCACACGTCCATGTGTGTTTTGCGGATCCGCGGATCCATAAAACACGGACATAGGCGGTGTGTGGTTGCGGACCACACATCGCCGGCACTTAAAAGAAAATAGCTTTTCTTGTCCGCAATTGCGGACAAGAATAGGACATGTTCTATTTTTTTCGGCAATGGAATTGTGGACCCGGAAGTGCGGATCCGCCATAGAAATGAATGGGTCCGCAATTCCGTTCCACAAAATGCAGATAGTATTATACTGTCTTGGCAAAGGGTGGGGGGGGGGAGCCACCCCCACACATCTCATGAAAGTCCTGATCATATTTGCTTACACAGCAGAAAATATTACACAACCACAATTGCATAAATCGGCTTAACCACAAGTTAGGAACCTAATTTCTCAGGAAATTATAAGTGGAAACGACAACCAGGTGCAAACAGATAAAACTGCCATGACATTTAAAAATGAAAAAGATCTCCTATCCCTCACAGGTCCGTGTCGTGTAAATGGGTTAAAAGTGTCGCCCAGACACTCAGGGGGTCATTTATTAAGACCGGCGTTGTAGACACCGGTCTTAATAACCCCTAAACTGGAGGTGGTTCTGCTGAAGTTATGAAGAGGTGTCGGCCTCTCCATAACGTCAGTGCATCCAGCGCCAGTGTAGATGCAGATCATCCAGACTGAATCCTGAGCCGGTCATTTCAATAGGTCTATGTGAGGGGGCAAATGTCTAGCCATAGCTAATGTGAGGGGCACATATCTGATATAACTACTGTGAGGGGCACATATCTGGGCATAACTACTGTGAGGGGCACATATCTGGGCATAACTACTGTGAGGGGGCACATATCTGGGTATAACTACTGTGAGGGGGCATATATCTGGCCATACCTACTGTGAGGGGGCACATATCTGGCCATAACTACTGTGAGGGGGGCATATATCTGGCCATAACTACTGTGAGGGGGGCATATATCTGGCCATAACTAATGGGAGGGGCAAATAATCTGGCATAACTACTGTGGTGGGCACGTATCTGGGCATAACTACTGTGAAGGGGCACATATTTGGGCATAATTACTGTAAGGGGGTACATATCTGTCCATAGCTACTGTGAAGGGGGCACAAAGTGGATATTACTACTGTGTGCTGGCACAAAGGAGCAAAAATTACTATGTAGTAGCATTAAAGGGATTCTGTCACCAGGTTTCACCCCTGTCAGCTAAACATATGCTGATGTTCAGGGCCTCATCAGGATTCCAAATGTGGGCTTCTACGGTAAATGTGATCTGTAGCCTTATTTTGCTAAAAAAACAGGTTTTACTAACCTGTCACTCAAAGAAATAAGGTGCCCAAGGGGATGTCAAGGGATGCAAGGTGCCAGCCGCACCCACCGCCGTTCGTGCCCAGCGCCGCCTTTCCAGACTTCTGCACCGCCTCCTAATCCTCTGTGCCGCCTCTCGCTGTCCCCCCCCCCCTCCTCCTGCTGTAAGATCTTTCGCGTGCGCACAGGGCTCTGAGAGGCTGGCGCCAGAGTGCAAGTCATACCTGGGTTGAGCGAAGTGCCGGCGCATGCGCACTTCGCTTTAAGAAGCCAAATCGAGAAGTCTGCACGGGCGCATCAGGCAGAGCCCTGTGCGCATGCACGAGATCTTACAGCAGGAGGAGGGGGAGGGAGAGCGAGAGGCGGCACAGAGGAATAGGAGGCGGCGCAGAAGTCTGGAAAGGCGGCGCTGGGCACGAACGGCGGCGGGTGCGGCCGGCACCTTGCATCCCTTGACATCCCCTTGGGCACCTTATTTCTTTGAGTGACAGGTTAGTAAAAACCTGTTTTTTAACAAAATAAGGCTACGGATCACATTTAGAAGCCCACATTAGGAATCCTGATGAGGTCCTGAACATCAGCATATGTTTAGCTGACAGGGGTGAAACCTGATGACAGAATCCTATACGCACCACAGTATCTAAAGGGTCTCCACTATCTTTGATGCCCCTGATCACCTCTTCCTCTCCCTGTAGGATTGGGGGAAGATGACAAATTGGGGTCCCTTCTGCTGCCACACCTCATTGTATTAATCTTTACCTATGGCCTATGTTTATTTCTATATGTGCAGTTGGGGGGGGGGGGGGGTGCAGGCACATTCTTTGCACAGGGGCCCTCTGCTGCCTGTGTCCGCCCCTGAGATAGATACTGTAGATAGTTAGATACTGGAGACAGATAGATAGACAGATAGATAGATAGACAGACAGACAAGAAGATGATTTCAATAGGGATTGTGTAATCCTTCACTTCACCTCTGGGGGTGCTGTAGAAAAACTTACAGATTAGATCTGATCATCAGGAGGTTCTACTAACAAAAAAGGATTGACCAAAGTGGACAACCATATTACTTACATGGGTCCAAGAGACGCATTCTGGACTGTGTGTGCCTCAGTCTTGGAAGAGATGTAGCCGTGGATATTGTAAAAACATAATGAGCTTAAAAAAAGAAACCGCCCCCCCCCCAAAAAAAAAAATAATTAAAAAAAATAATGTGGAAACTTATTGTCCAATAGAAAGAATCCATTCCGAGACAGAATGTCAAGAAAGGTCGACTCGTTACAATGTGTCATGTTTCTTCAGCAATCCGTTATAAATAAACATGATGTCCTCTGTTATTTTGCTACATTCATTAATAACGGAGCCCCATGCGGGTGGCGCGCGGCCGGCTCTGCGCACTCATTACTTGACCTATATAGATTTATTTTAATCCGAACGCTTCAACGTTGTTATTTATTTCTGTCGGTGCTTCAGGTAATGAGCTCGCCGGGAACGACGGTGGCCTTATGCCATTCACTAATGGCGAGGACAAAAATGACGCTGCCGCCAACATGGAAAGAATAGCCGGAGCTCGGGAAAATAATACACGGACAAGGACACCAGATGAAGCGAGGATTTACATCGTGCTAAATCAAATCTCATCCCATACAGAAGGAAACACGTTCTTTGCAGTCTTAGGGCTCATGCACACGACCGTATGCTGGCCGAGCCCGTGCTGCGGGCAGTAAATTGCTGTCCGAAATGCACGGGCACCGACCGTGGGGCAGCTGCATGCGGGTCGCAGACCCATTCACTTGAATGGGTTCCGCATCCGACAGTCTGCACCGCAAAAAAATAGTAGTGCATGCACTACTTTTCTGCGGAGGCACGTACAGTAAACCCACGGAAGCACTCCGTAGTACTTCCACGGGCTTCCGATCAGTGCCTCCGTTCTGCATCTCCTGGAGTGCGGGATGCACACAGCCGGTGCCTGTGTATTGTGGACCCACCGTATGTGGGCCGCAATATGGCCACGGCCAGGCAACGGCCGTGTGCATGAGCCCTTATGTGGACATAGAAGTCCTGTAATCCAGCATCTAGTAATCCAGATGAAGTAACTGGGATCAGTAATTCAGTGTAATCTTGATAACAGTGGGAGCAGTGAGCCCCCCAACTACAGAGCCCAAGGGCATCTGCACATGTGATGGTGGCTGTATGTGATAGATAGATGGATAGATATGATTTGTAATGTCTCCTCAGATGTTCTAGTTCCTCATCTTCTCCATTCGGACCAGACCGCCATGATGATTTCTTTCAGCCATCTCTTGTCTCGGAAGAATTGGAAAAACGTACATCTTAGTTTCCTACTTTTCCATCCTCCCCCCAGAAACAATGCCTCTATAGTGCTTCCCCCCAACAGCTCGATATGGCTGTCAGTCACGTGGTGGAGTCCTCTTCCGGCCTGTGTCCCGACATGTATGTTGCCTCGTTCAGTCTAATGATGACATCATTGCGCCATCTTCCCTGGCCTCTAATAGGCCACAGGCACTGAGAATGGTGATGCAGTTGAATATAGAGAGATGAGCTCTTCCACAATAGCAGCGATCATTTCCCATGGCCCTGCCACCGCCCCCCCCCCCCTCCTTTTTTGTCTCTAGGTTTTGCCGCCTGAGGCAATTGCCTCACCTTACCTCATTGGCGGTGCGTCCCTGGATAGATGGATAGATAGATATGAGATAGACAGACAGGAATCCTGAAGTATCTTGACCTATCTTGAATAAGTCTATATGCAATGACCCCCCTCCCAGTGGCGGCTTCAGGCAGCAAAAGTAAGGCTCCCTTCACAGAATGTCCAGTGACGCGGCTCAGTTTGCTCCACCACTGCAGAGGGAAGCTGATGGCAGAACTGATTCCACAGTTTCCAATGGGATTGTTCATATACATCCAGCGCTTACGGATATCATAAAGCGACAGACATTTGGCGGTATCTGTCTACGGACCCATATCACTTGCGTCTGGCATTGCATTAGGGAAAGCTGGCTGAACGCCACTGAGGTACAGTATGTGCACCTACCCTATGTCTACGCGGGGGGTTTTGAGCTGTGTGTCAAAAAAGAACTGAATCAGCACACAATGTTGTATATGTTCAGTAACGATGAATCCAGAAGCAAAAAATAAATCTCATACATAAAAAATGACGACAATCCGACCGGTTGCCGCTGCACGTACAGTACCATTAAGCTTAGCATTACAGGACCTAGCCAGTCCATGCACCCTGCAGGATGTATTCAGTGAACTACCTGAGTGTGAGGGTCACTGAGCAGGTGAGGAGAAGCACAAAACATCCGGATAATTGGCTCTAGAGGGAGGCGCAGCTGCTGAGCATTGGACAAGACTTTGCCGCGGATTTCTCCGTAAGTACAGACGACGCATCCGCCGGGCACAGACATGTTAAATAAGAAATTCAACTTCAAAAGGGAGCAAAAGTAAAAGGTCCCAGCGCTGGCATCTTAAAGAGCCGTGTCAGACCGCTCCGGCGTCAGAATGTTTCCTGCGTCCATTGTAGCATAATCATCGGAAATTTTACTGGCCAGATGAAGAGTTTGGCCGGCGGTTCCTCGCTGCAGGACCTGCTCTCTGTCTCATTATTTTCAGCTGAATTAAGGATTTTTAGGGAAAATTGCAATGTCTGCAAAAGCTGTGATTTATAGGAGGTGGCACAGAGGTTTCTAGGTTATGGTGGAGAGGCGGTGGAAATATTTAGAGCAGGTTGCTGAAAGGGCAGGGGGCTGTAGACTGCAAACGTAGATGGGGTCTGCTTCTGATCCTCCTGGTTAACGAACAGAATGCAAAAACTGCATACACAAGCAGTGCAGTAAATGGAATTCTAGGATAGTAGGATCTAGGGCAGTAAAATAGTGATTACCGGTACTAATTGTGATCTAGTACAGTAATGTAGTTAATGGCAGTACCTCTGGTGATCTAGGACATTAAGGTGGCTGATATCAGTGTCCCAAGTGATCTAGGACAGTAAGGTGGCTGATATCAGTGTCCCAAGTGATCTAGGACAGTAAGGTGGCTGATATCAGTGTCCCAAGTGATCTAGGACAGTAAGGTGGCTGATATCAGTGTCCCAAGTGATCTAGGACAGTAAGGTGGCTGATATCAGTGTCCCAAGTGATCTAGGACAGTAAGGTGGCTGATATCAGTGTCCCAAGTGATCTAGGACAGTAAGGTGGCTGATATCAGTGTCCCAAGTGATATAGGACAGTAAGGTGGCTGATATCAGTGTCTCAAGTGATCTAGGACAGTAAGGTGGCTGATATCAGTGTTGCAAGTGATAAAGGACAGTAAGGTGGCTGATATCAGTGTCCCAAGTGATAAAGGACAGTTAGGTGGCTGATATCAGTGTCCCAAGTGATCTAGGACAGTAAGGTGGCTGATATCAGTGTCCCAAGTGATCTAGGACAGTAAGGTGGCTGATATCAGTGTCCCAAAATAAAGGACAGTAAGGTGGCTGATATCAGTGTCCCAAGTGATCTAGGACAGTAAAGTGGCTGATATCAGTGTCCCAAGTGATCTAAGACAGTAAGGTGGCTGATATCAGTGTCCCAAGTGATAAAGGACAGTAAGGTGGCTGATATCAGTGTCCCAAGTGATCTAGGACAGTAAGGTGGCTGATATCAGTGTCCCAAGTGATCTAGGACAGTAAGGTGGCTGATATCAGTGTCCCAAGTGATCTAGGACAGTAAGGTGGCTGATATCAGTGTCCCAAGTGATCTAGGACAGTAAGGTGGCTGATATCAGTGTCCCAAGTGATCTAGGACAGTAAGGTGGCTGATATCAGTGTCCCAAGTGATAAAGGACAGTAAGGTGTCTGATATCAGTGTTCCAAGTGATCTAGGACAGTAAGGTGGCTGATATCAGTGTCCCAAGTGATAAAGGACAGTAAGGTGGCTGATATCAGTGTCCCAAGTAATAAAGGACAGTAAGGTGGCTGATATCAGTGTCCCAAGTGATCTAGGACAGTAAGGTGGCTGATATCAGTGTCCCAAGTGATCTAGGACAGTAAGGTGGCTGATATCAGTGTCCCAAGTGATCTAGGACAGTAAGGTGGCTGATATCAGTGTCCCAATTGATCAAAGACAGTAAGGTGGCTGATATCAGTGTCCCAAGTAATAAAGGACAGTAAGGTGGCTGATATCAGTGTCCCAAGTGATCTAGGACAGTAAGGTGGCTGATATCAGTGTCCCAAGTAATAAAGGACAGTAAGGTGGCTGATATCAGTGTCCCAAGTGATCTAGGACAGTAAGGTGGCTGATATCAGTGTCCCAAGTGATCTAGGACAGTAAGGTGATTAATTTCAGAACCCCTCGTGATCTAAGGCAGAGTTGCGATTAATGTCAGTATCCGTGGTAATCTAGGACAGTAATTTGGTTAATGTCAGCACTAGTGTTGAGCGTGAATATTCAAATTTTAATCGCAAATATCGGCACTTCGAGAATTTGTGAATATTCAGAATATAGCGCTATATATTCGTAAAATTAATTTTTTTTTATTTTTTTTTTAACACAGTACACATTAGGTAATCATCCCTCCCTTCTTCTATCTTGTGGGCCAATGAGAAGGCTTTGTCACAGCTTAGCAACATCCCTAGCAACCAATAGAAAAGTTGCCTATCCCTTACTATTGCCGAAAATTCCCAAGCGCAAATATATTGGAGCACTTGACTCTATCTGCGTATAAAGCTATTGTAATGTTCTGCCGTGCCGACCATTTTCTCCAGTCTCAGAAAACCAGCTTGACAAAATGTAGCATAAGTGACCCGCGCTTGTATTTCGCACGCAATACGCAAATATTAAATTGCCGATTTTCGCAATCAAGAATATAATCTCGAATTCGCGAATATATGACGAATATTCTACAAAATATTAGCAAAATATTGCAAATTCGAATATTGCCCCTGCCGCTCATCAGCGCCCCTGGTGGTCTAGGTCAGAGAATGATGCCATATAGAATCCAGGTAAATAGTTTTATATAGCATTCTGGAGACTGAACTTTTTCTTCTTCAGTCGGAGGCAGCGCCTCCTTGTCTTTTGAGGGCATTTTACATGGAACAGTTTTTCACCTTATTTTTTGTATGGCCCATTAATATATTTTTACAGGTTAATCATGTCCCCCCTTAGACGTCTCTTCTCAAGACTTAATAAATGTAATTATTTTAATCTTTCTTCATAACTAAGACCCTCGAGGCCCCTTATCAGTTTAGTCGCTCTCCTTTGTACTTTTTCCAGCTGCAGTGCATCCTTTCTATGGACTGGTGCCCAGAACTGAACTGTATTATTATGGCAGTGTAGTGGTTAATATCCATATCTTTAGTGATCTAGGGCAGAAAAGTGGGTAACGTCAGCAGAACCCCAGGTCATCTAGGGCAGAGAGTTATGTCATATGGTATCTGGATAAGTAGTTTTATACAGTGTTAACATATGTATTTGTATAGCATATATGTCAATATACCGGGTGGTCTAGGGCAGTGAAGGGGTTTCTGAAAATATTCCTTGTCTTTTAGGCAAGTGAAGACGTTAATGTCATTATCCATGATGGTCTAGAGCAGGGGAGCACAACCTTTTCTGGTTGGGGGCCACATTGTCAGACTGAAGGAATCCCAAGGGCCGCACAGAATGATATCAAGGGCCGCGTGCAGGGTTTTGCACCCCTGGTCTAAAGCAAATGAGGGGTTAATATTTCCATTCCTGGTGGTCTGGGAAAGTAAAGGGGTTTATATGTTGATCCACATCAGTCTAGGGTAGAGAAGAGGTTTATGGAAATATTTCCAGTGGGTCATGTTTTGTCTGGGGCCACAGTAAATGGTATTTGTCCTGCTTTCAGCTGTTTTGCAGAAGTCCCTTGACTTTCTCCCAGTGCCCAGAGAACATTCTAGAAATTTCCAGCTCACTGTGAAGCCGTTCCTTGTCTGTCAGCTTCCCATTGACTTGTAAGTGAAGGTCACATGGTCCTTCCTCGTAGCGCAGTCTTGTAAATGACATAAAATAGCTCTGAGCAGATTCAGAAACAACTTCACCTATCGGTAACATTTTCTTTGGCAGTTTTCTCGAGAACGACCCCGGGATAATGTTTCTGCAAAAGAACCCAAACAACATCAGGTTCAGAGGCGCAGAGGGGAGGAGGGGTGCGGAAAGCGGACTCCTGGCTGAAGGAGCGGAATGTTACTCTCTGCCACAAATTCTGGATATTTATTATAGTGATAGGTACCTGCACTAATCTCACATGCAGTGGGGTTAACCCCTCCCATGCCATACTATACGTTTATGGCACAAATTTAAAAAAAAATCTGTTACGGTGTGGCCAAACGGAATCCGGAATGTAGTGTAGTAATGACACAAATGGGGGAGGAAGTAGCTAACTTCTAACCACAATCAGAATCAAAGGTCTGGGATACCATGTAGCAGTTTTATTGCAGTTTTATGATTCGTACTGACCCAGAAAAGTTTCTTGTCTAGAATGCAGCAGAAGACAAGGTGGACCTTGTTTCTGAAGGGTCATCATGAGCAGAGTCTTGCTTTCTGCCTCAGTTGTGGCTGATATTTTGCAGATTTGATACCATGAAGGTTAACATGGCAGCGTGAATAGTAATTAGCGCAATTATCTCACTTGCGATTAGCCGGGCTATCCATACAAGGGCCATTAGCTAAAGTGTTTATTGCTTTATTGATTGCACCTTGTAAAAACAAAGGGAGAAGAAGGAAGCGACAGGACGGCTGCATACATGCCCTAATGATTCTAGGAAGAGGAGACATTTCCCATGATCCTCTGCAGCGATATCCTCTGTATAATATCTATCCAAAAGAAAAGTGGAAAAAATTGAAAAATATAAACCTTGGGCACTTCTCAACTACGGATAATAGAAAGTACTCCCCTCTTAAACCTTGTGACTATAACACCAAGGTTCAGCATTCAGGTAACTCTATGCATAGAGACATAGGAGTAAATAATAATGTGCAGTCACCACTAGGGGGAGCAGAGGAGCCAACTGCATACAATTAATACAGTACATTGAATTCAATATAAACACCAATTGGTGGCTATATATATATATATATATATATATATATATATATATATATCTGTTTGTAGTAATCTCCTGAGCTTTCCTAGTGGTGGCTGTATATATTTGTATGTTGTAATCTCCTGAGCTCCCTCTAGTGATGGCTGTATATATCTGTATACAGTAATCTCCTGAGCTCCCTCTAGTGGTGGCTGTATATATCTGTATATAGTAATATCCTGAGCTCCCTCTTGTGGTGGCTGTATATATCTGTATGCAGTAATCTCCAGAGCTCCCTCTAGTGGTAGCTGTATATATCTGTATGTACTAATCTCCTGAGCTCCCTCTAGTGGTAGCTGTATATATCTGTATGTAGTAATCTCCTGAGCTCCCTCTAGTGGTGGCTGTATATATCTGTATGTAGTAATCTCCTGAGCTCCCTCTAGTGGTAGCTGTATATATCTGTATGTACTAATCTCCTGAGCTTTCTCTAGTGGTGGCTGTATATATCTGTATGCAGTAATTTCCAGAGCTCACTCTAGTGGTGGCTGTATATATCTGTATGTAGTAATCTCCAGAGCTCACTCTAGTGGTGGCTGTATATATCTGTATGTACTAATCTCCAGAGCTCCCTCTAGTGGTGGCTGTATATATCTGTATGTACTAATCTCCTGAGCTT
This sequence comes from Bufo gargarizans, assembly GCF_014858855.1. Lineage (NCBI taxonomy): Eukaryota > Metazoa > Chordata > Amphibia > Anura > Bufonidae > Bufo > Bufo gargarizans. The sequence goes on along the minus strand of NC_058082.1, from coordinate 555,854,206 downwards.
CCTCTAGTGGTGGCTGTATATATCTGTATGTAGTAATCTCCAGAGCTCACTCTAGTGGTGGCTGTATATACCTGTATGTACTAATCTCCTGAGCTTCCTCTAGTGGTGGTTGTATATATCTGTATGCAGTAATCTCCTGAGCTCCCTCTAGTGGTGGCTGTATATATCTGTATATAATAATCTCCTAATCTTCCCCTAGTGGTGGCTGTATATATCTGTATGTAGTAATCTCCTGAGCTCCCTCTAGTGGTGGCTGTATATATCTGTATATAATAATCTCCTAATCTTCCCCTAGTGGTGGCTGTATATATCTGTATGTAGTAATCCCCTGAGCTCCCTCTAGTGGTGGCTCTATATATCTGTAAGTAGTGATCTCCTGACCTCCCCCTAGTGGTGGCTGTATATGTCTGTATGTAGTAATCTCTTGAACTCCCTCTAGTGGTGGCTGTATATATCTGTATGCAGTAAGCTCCTGAACTCCTCTAGTTATAACTGTATATATCTCCTTGATGGAATCTCCTGAGCTCTTCTACTGGTGGCTATATATATATCTGTATGTAGTCATCTCCTGAGCTCCCTCTAGTGGTGGTTGTATATATCTGTATGTAGTAATCTCCTGAACTCCCTCTAGTGGTGGTTGTATATATCTGTATGTAGTAATCTCCTGAGCTCCCTCTAGTGGTGGTTGTATAAATCTGTATGCAGTAATCTCCTGAGCTCCCTCTAGTGGTGGTTGTATATATCTGTAAGCATTAATCTCCTAAACTCCCCCTAGTGGTGGCTGTATATATCTGCATGTAGTAATCTCCTAAACTCCTTCTAGTAGTGGCTGTATATATCTGTATGCGGTAATCTCCTGAGCTCCTTATAGTGGTGGCTATATATATCTGTAAGCAGTAATCCCCTGAGATCCCTCTAGTGGTGGCTCTAGATATCGGTTTATAGTAATCTCCTGAGCTCCCCTAGTGGTGGTTGTATATATCTGTATGCAGTAATTTCCTGAGCTCCCTCTAGTGGTGGCTGTATATATCTGTAAGCAGTAAGCCCCTGAGCTCCCTCTAGTGGTGGCTCTATATATTGTGGGGATTTGCTCTGGTAGGCAGGGTAAGCGAACGCAGTACAGAGGCAAGAACACGGTAGTAACGGAAAAGTCAGTGTTTATTCACACAACAAGGAAAAAATAACATAAACACTTGGCAGAGTCCTGGTGTTAATGCACACCACAGAAAATCCCCATGTTACTTCACATGGCCAAAGTCCACAGAACTCAAGACGAACACGTCACCTGAATGTCCACAGCCGGCTTTTAGGGTGCCTGGCTTCCGGCTGGTGGCTCTCATGCAGCTCCCCAAAAACACAGAGCCTTCACAGCACCACTTTTACCTGGAGGTACATACCACACCCAGCTGAGCTGCTGGCTGGGTTTTTAAACCCCAGCCCAAAACCTGGCCTGGACGCGGGGAACAGCCACCCACCCTGCTCTTTGGCTGCTCCCAATAAGAACCGGCCCGGATCGGCTTTTCAGCCACACTAAGAATAAACAGTGTCAGCGAGCACTAGCTGCTGCTGACACATAAAATAACCGGTTCTTATCTCACCGAGGCCAGGAACCTCGGTGACACGTACCTTCCGTCAATGACGGACCCTTGCACCTTCCTACATACCTCCCCCCTTTGTTCAACCCTGAGGGGGTGAACACACGCCAGACAGTGTACTCGGGACAGGGCATCCGCGTTTCCCTGTAACCGGCCTGCCCTGTGTTCTACTGTAAATTTAAAGTTTTGCAGCGATAAGAACCACCTGGTGACCCGAGCATTCCTCTCTTTGGCCTGGCTCATCCACTTGAGAGGGGAGTGATCGGTCACCAGACGGAATTTCCTCCCCAACAGATAATAGCGGAGAGACTCGAGTGCCCACTTGATGGCCAGGCACTCTCTCTCCACTATACTGTACCGGGTCTCCGCTGGAGTGAGCTTACGGCTGAGGAAGACAACGGGATGCTCCTCCCCGTTGACTTCCTGAGACAGTACAGCACCGAGGCCTACTTCGGAGGCATCAGTCTGGACCACAAATTCCCTCTTGAAGTCGGGCGTCACCAAAACCGGGGACCCACACAGGGCCGACTTCAAAGCGGAGAAAGCCTCTTCCGCCTGGTCATTCCAGCGGACTATCACGGACTTCCGTCCCTTTAAAAGCCCTGTCAATGGAGCCGCTAAAGTGGCAAAATGGGGAACGAACCTCATGTAATAGCCCACCATTCCCAGGAATGACCTGACTTGTCTAGAGGTAGCAGGTCGGGGCCAATTCCGTATCGCCTCCATTTTGCTCACTTGAGGTTTAATGACTCCACGTCCAATGACATACCCAAGGTATTTAGTCTCCTCTAACCCTATTGCACATTTCTTTGGGTTAGCTGTTAGTCCCGCCTTCCTAAGGGAGTCCACTACCGCCTGTACTTTAGGTAGGTGACTTTCCCAGTCGGTGCTGTGGATAACGATATCGTCCAGGTACGCCGAAGCGTATCGACGATGTGGACGGAGTATAATATCCATTAGCCTTTGAAACGTGGCGGGAGCGCCATGTAGACCAAAGGGTAGTACCTTGTACTGATAAAGCCCCTCTGGCGTGACAAAAGCCGTTTTTTCTTTGGCAGCCTCTGTCAAGGGTACCTGCCAGTACCCTTTGGTGAGGTCTAACACAGAAAAATACCGGGCTTGGCCCAACCTTTCAATAAGCTCATCCACTCGGGGCATGGGATACGCGTCAAATTTGGATACCTCATTAAGCTTGCGGAAGTCATTACAGAACCTCAGTGTCCCATCTGGCTTGGGTATTAACACTATCGGACTGGCCCACTCACTTTTAGACTCCTCAATGACATCCAGCCGCAACATAAGTTGCACTTCCTCCGAGATGGCTTTTCGCCGAGCCTCGGGTACTCGATATGCTTTTAACCGGACTTTTGCCTGAGGCTCGGTGACAATGTCATGTTGGATTACGGAAGTACGTCCAGGGAGGTCTGAGAACACATCCGTGTTCCGACTAACAAACTCCCTGGTTTCCTGAGCCTGTTTAGAGGAGAGGCTGTCAGCAATTTTTACTGTGGCAACCGCTTCCCTTGCATCAGACTTAGGAGCCGGAACCTCTTGTCCAAGAAAACCCGGTCGCGGGCTGTCTTCCGTACAGGTTTCCCTATCCTTCCAAGGTTTTAGCAAATTAACATGGTAAACCTGCTCCGGCTTTCGCCTCCCCGGCTGGTGTACCTTGTAATTTACCTCTCCTATTTTTTCACGCACCTCGTAGGGCCCCTGCCACCTGGCTAGGAACTTACTGTCCACTGTCGGCACGAGAACCAAAACCCGATCACCCGGGTTAAAGTTCCGGACCCGAGCCTGCCGATTATAGATCCGACTCTGGGCTCGCTGAGCGGCCTCCATATGTTCCCTGACAAGAGGCAAAACGGTCTCTATCCGCTGTTGCATCTTGGTAACATATTCCAGGACGCTTTTATGTGGAGTGGGTTGTTGTTCCCATGCCTCCTTGGCTACGTCCAACAAGCCACGAGGATGTCTGCCATATAGCAATTCGAAGGGCGAGAACCCAGTAGAGGCCTGGGGCACCTCTCGCACTGCGAACATGAGATAGGGCAGAAGAAGGTCCCAATCCTTCCCATCTTTGGTCACCACCCTTTTTAACATGGTTTTTAGAGTTTTATTAAACCTTTCCACCAGTCCATCCGTTTGTGGATGGTACACGGACGTCCGTAACTGTTTTATACGCAGCAACTTGCAGAGTTCCCTCATGACCTTGGACATAAAAGGGGTCCCCTGGTCAGTCAGGACCTCTTTAGGTAGCCCCACTCGGGAGAACATCTCCATTAGCTCTTTAGCTATAAGTTTCGCAGAAGTATGTCGCAGTGGCACTGCCTCCGGGTACCGAGTAGCGTAATCCAGGACAACCAAGATGTGCTGGTGTCCCCGGGCGGACTTTGGTACAGGACCTACCAGGTCCATAGCGATTCGCTCAAACGGTACCTCAATGATCGGGAGGGGTACCAAGGGACTGCGAAAAAGGTGCTGGGGGCTAGTTGCCTGGCAGGTCGGGCAAGACTTACAGAACTCATCCACCTCTTTAAACACACTGGGCCAGTAAAACCGTTGTAATATCCGGTCCTGGGTTTTCTGCACTCCCAGATGACCCCCGAGAACATGCTGGTGTGCTAACTCTAACACGAGTTTGCGATAAGCCTGAGGCACCACTAACTGTTCAATGGATTCACCTCGCAGCTGGTTTACCCGATACAACATATCCTGATGGACCACAAAACGGGGGAACATCGACTCTGCCCCTGGTTGTTGTGGTTCACCATCTATTATTAGCACATTTTCCCAGGCCCGGGATAAGGTTGGATCCCGGTGTTGCGCGGTACCAAAATTACCCCCAGAGACATTGAGGTCTGCCAGCTCAGGCCCCGGCGGCAAGTCCTCCAGGTCTCCCACCATTACACTCAGAGGGGATGTCTCCTCCTCTTCCACCGAAGTGGCGGTCACCCCTACCGCGGGACCTTTAGACTCAGGTTCCCAGGGTTCTGGTCTCCCCCCTGAGCCAGGCCATTCTGCTAGGGTTACCCCTGTATCATGCATATCAGTCACTCTCGGAACCGGCCACAGTGCCGTGAAACCCGGGAAGTCTCTCCCTACTATAAGTTCATAGTGGAGGTGGGTTGCAACAGCCACCTCGTGGATCCACCGGCCGGAAACCGTAGACAGAGACACCATAGCAGTAGGATAGTCTTTTAAGTCCCCATGGATGCACATGACTCCAACCTTACGGCCGGTGTACTCAGCGGAGCGTACCAGGGAAGCCCTTACCAGGGTCACCAGACTTCCTGAGTCCAACAGAGCCTCCGCTGGAGTGTCTCCCACCTCAACCTGGCACAGGTGGTTCAGAGGCTCCGAAGCACCCACTGCACACAGTTTCCTGGCATATAACGATTGACGGAAGCCACAGTTTGTGTCCATGGGTTCCCCCTGACGTGGACAGTCCGCTCGAACATGACCTGGCTCCCGACACCGCCAGCAGATTATTGGAGCGGGGTCCACAGGGGTTACTATCTCGGGCAGGTTTGATGGGCACCGGTTGTTGGGTCCGGGGTGGAGAGTTACGGGATCTGACTGCCCCCCTCCCAACAGAACCCCCCTGTAAGTTTCGGGTAGCCTCATAGCGCTCCACCAGGTCGACCATCTCCAGCGCATTCCCTGGGGAGACCTGGCCAATCCATTGCTGGAGAGGGGGTGGCAGAGCCCTCCAGAACCTGTCTGCTAATAACCGGTCCAACATAGCAGTGGGGCTCAACACGTCAGGTTGTAGCCACTTTTGTAACAGGTTAAGCAAGTCATAATACTGGGGTCTCACGGGCTCCGCCGGGTTGAACCCCCACTGATGCACCCGCTGGGCCCGGACCAGTACATTCACCCCCAGTCTTGCCAAGATCTCCCCCTTTACCTTTGGGTAGTCGGCTGCTTGATCGTCAGGCAAGTCAAAAAACACCCGCTGGGACTCTGACGTCAGAAACGGAGCGACGACCTCAGCCCACTGGTCTTGGGGCAGCTTTTCCCTGGTGGCCACTTTTTCATACATCGCCAGGTAGGTCTCGACGTCGTCTGCAGGGGTCATTTTAGGGATCGCTGCACGTACTGCTTTCCGGACATCATGTACGCTTGGGGTTGCTCCTGCTGACTGTAATGCCATTACATGTTGTAGCAGCAACTGGTTGGTCTCCTGCTGCTGCTTATTAGCCTCGCGTTGCTGCAGGTTAGCTTCCACGAGGGCCTTCATAACAGCCTCCATTTTGTCTCTTGACACCGGTTTAAATCTAGCCGGCTTGATAAATGACATACAACCGTGGAGAGAGAAAAAAAAATTCGGCTTCCACGCCAGCCTCACTGCGCTTGCCCGCATCCTCCACCAATTGTGGGGATTCGCTCTGGTAGGCAGGGTAAGCGAACGCAGTACAGAGGCAAGAACACGGTAGTAACGGAAAAGTCAGTGTTTATTCACACAACAAGGAAAAAATAACATAAACACTTGGCAGAGTCCTGGTGTTAATGCACACCACAGAAAATCCCCATGTTACTTCACATGGCCAAAGTCCACAGAACTCAAGACGAACACGTCACCTGAATGTCCACAGCCGGCTTTTAGGGTGCCTGGCTTCCGGCTGGTGGCTCTCATGCAGCTCCCCAAAAACACAGAGCCTTCACAGCACCACTTTTACCTGGAGGTAACATACCACACCCAGCTGAGCTGCTGGCTGGGTTTTTAAACCCCAGCCCAAAACCTGGCCTGGACGCGGGGAACAGCCACCCACCCTGCTCTTTGGCTGCTCCCAATAAGAACCGGCCCGGATCGGCTTTTCAGCCACACTAAGAATAAACAGTGTCAGCGAGCACTAGCTGCTGCTGACACATAAAATAACCGGTTCTTATCTCACCGAGGCCAGGAACCTCGGTGACACGTACCTTCCGTCAATGACGGACCCTTGCACCTTCCTACAATATATATATTTTTTTGTAATCTCCTAAGCTCCCCCTAGTGGTGGCTGTATTTATCTGCATGTAGTAATCTCCTGAGCTCCCCCTAGTGGTGCCTGTATATATCTGCATGTAGTGATCTCCTGATCTCCCTCTAGTGATGGCTGTATATATCTGTATGTAGGCTCGGACTGGCCCACAGGGGTACAGGGGAATCCCCCGGTGGGCCCCTGAGCAAAGTGGGCCCCTAGTCTCCCACCCCCTGCACAAGTGGCACATAACACAGAAGACTTACTGCACTACATATATATTCTATGTACAGCACCTCAACCAGCCTATGTTCATATAAAAAACTTGTTAGATTATTTATTATATTTGAATGTATCTGTACGGTGGGCCTCCAAAATATATTTTACTGGTGGGCCCTAGGTACCCCAGTCCGACACTGTCTGTATGTAGTAATCTCCTGAGCTTCCTCTAGTTGTAACTGTATATATCTATATGCAGTAATCCCCTGAGCTTCCTCTAGTGGTGGCTGTATATATCTGTATGCAGTAATCTCCTGAGCTCCCTCTAGTGGTGGCTGTATATATCTGTATGCAGTAATCTCCTGATCTCCCTCTAGTGGTGGCTGTATATATCTGTATGCAGTAATCTCCTGGGCTCCCTCTAGTGATGGCTGTATATATCTGTATGCAGTCATATCCTGATCTTCCTCTAGTGGTGGCTGTATTTATCTGTATGCAGTAATCTCCTGAGCTCCCTCTAGTGGTGGCTGTATATATCTTTATGTAGTAATCTCCTGAGCTCCCTATAGTGGAGGCTGTATATATCTGTATGCAGTAATCTCCTGAGCTCCCTCTAGTGGTGGCTGTATATATCTGTATGTAGTAATCTCCTGAGCTCCCTCTAGTGGTGGCTGTATATATCTGTATGCAGTAATCTCCTGAGCTCCCTCTAGTGGTGGCTGTATATATCTGTATGCTGTAAGCTCTTGAGCTCTCTCCCTAATTGTAGCCCAATATATGATAAGCTCCACCTAGTGTTGACTACAGACAACCAGAGATTCATCATGTAACTGTGTCTGTGCTGGAGATTTGGACCTCTGTGTGAGAAGAAAACTCTAAAAGCAATAAATTGTAATAACTCCCAGAAGCCGGTTGGGAGTGTGAGGAGGAGCTGTAGGATTTTTTGTCATGTCAATTAAAAAGAAAAAAAAGGTTTATATTCCCCATGAAATAATAATTCTGGAGCGGTGTCATGCCTTTGTTATTCCTCTAAGAAATTCATGAATAAATTAACAACTGGCTGTTACTATTTGGGGTGTGTCTCTAAACAGGCACATGATCCAATGTGACTAAGGCCTCATGCACACGGCTGTGTTCCGCGGCCGAAAGCGGTCCGTGGTAACACGGCCTGGATCCCTGTTGAGAGCAGGAGTGCACGGCGTTATTGGTTGCTATGACGCCATGCGCATCATGCCGCCGCCGCACTACAGTAATACACTTGTTATAGCAACCAATGACGCCGTGCGCTCCTGCTCTCAACAGGGATCCAGGGCGTGTTACCACGGACCGTGCTCGGCCGCGGTACACAGCCGTGTGCATGAGGCCTAATGCTGACAATCAGCCCCATTAAAGTGAATGTGCTTAAGCTGCAATACCAGACACAACCTGTGGACAGGTGTGGTACTGTTTTGGGAAGAAAGCAGGCATGTTTTTCTTATAATGGAGCACCCCTTTAAATTGGACATATACATCAGATTTTCTTGGGGATCTTGACATTAAATGTGGGAATATATATGGTAATTTTTGTTTTTTTGCAAACCATATGCGGAACCATTCATTTCAATGGGTCCGTAAAAAAACTGTGTATTCCATTTCCGTATGTCCTTTTCCGCCAAAGAGTAGAACATGTCCTATTATTGTCTGCATTACGGACAAGGATAGGACACTTCTATTAGGGGTTAGCTGTTCCGTTCTGCAAAATATGCAATGCGCACTGACATCATCCGTATTTTTTGTGGATCCGTGTTTTGCAGACCACAAAATATATACCGCCCTGTGCATGAGCCCTAAGTTTATACAGTTTCAAGAAAAAGTATGTGAACCCTTTGGAATGATATGGATTTCTGCACAAATTGGTCATCAAATGTGATCTGATCTTCATCTAAGTCACAACAATAGACAATCACCGTCTGCTTAAACTAATAACACACAAAGAGTTAAATGTTACCATGTTTGTATTGAACACGCCATGTAAACATTCACAGTGCAGGTGGGAAAAGTATGTGAACCCTTGGATTTAATAACTGGTTGAACCTCCTTTGGCAGCAATAACTTCACCCAAACGTTCCCTGTAGTTGCAGATCAGACGGGCACAACGGTCAGGAGTAATTCTTCACCATTCCTCTTTACAGAACGGCTTCAGTTCAGCAATATTCTTGGGATGTCTGGTGTGAATCGCTTTCTTGAGGTCCTGCCACAGCATCTCCATCGGGTTGAGGTCAGGACTCTGACTGGGCCACTCCCGAAGGTGGATTTTCTTCTGTTTAAGCCATTCCGTTGTTGATTTACTTCTATGCTTTGGGTCGTTGTCCCGTTGCAGCACCCATCTTCTGTTGAGCTTCAGCTGGTGGACAGATGGCCTTAAGTTCTCCTGCAAGATGTCTTGATAAACTTGGGAATTCATTTTTCCTTTGATGATAGCAATCCGTCCAGGCCCTGACGCAGCAAAGCAGCCCCAAACCATGATGCCCCCACCACCATACCTCACAGTTGGGATGAGGTTTTGATGTTGGTGTGCTGTGCCTCTTTTTCTCCACACATAGTGTTGTGTGTTTCTTCCAAACAACTCCACTTTGGTTTCCTCTGTCCACAGAATATTTTGCCAGTACTGCTGTGGAACATCCAGGTGCTCTTGTGTAAACTGTAAACGTGCAGCAATGTTTTTTGGACAGCAGTGGCTTCCTCTGTGGTATCCTCCCATGAAATCCATTCTTGTTTAGTGTTTTACGTATCGTAGATTCTCTAACAGGAATGTTAGCATATGCCAGAGACTTCTGTAAGTCTTTAGCTGACACTCTAGGATTCTTCTTCACCTCATTGAGCAGTCTGCGCTGTGCTCTTGCAGTCATCTTTACAGGATGGCCACTCCTAGGGAGAGAAGCAGCAGTGCTGAACTTTCTCCATTTATAGACAATTTGTCTTACCGTGGACTGATGAACAGCAAGGCTTTTGGAGATACTTTTATAACCCTTTCCAGCTTTATGCAAGTCAACTATTCTTAATCGTAGGTCTTCTGAGAGCTCTTTTGTGCGAGGCATCATTCACATCAGGCAATGCTTCTTGTGAAAAGCAAACCCAGAACTGGTGTGTGTTTTTTATAGGGCAGGGCAGCTGTAACCAACACCTCCAATCTCATCTCATTGATTGGACTCCAGTTGGCTGACACCTCACTCCAATTAGCTCTTGGAGATGTCATTAGTCTAGGGGTTCACATACTTTTTCCACCTGCACTGTGAATGTTTACATGGTGTGTTCAATAAAAACATGGTAACATTTAACTCTTTGTGTGTTATTAGTTAAGCAGACTGTGATTGTCTATTGTTGTGACTTAGATGAAGATCAGATCACATTTTATGACCAATTTGTGCAGAAATCCATATCATTCCAAAGGGTTCACATACTTTATCTTGCAACTGTAGATGTGACTTTCAGAGTTGATTTAGTGCCTATTGGTTTCAATGGGAGGCCTTGCTGCAGTTTATGCATCCGAAGATTTTTGCCGCTTGAGTTTCCCAACAGAGCCAAGAATCTATAGGTCATTTCTTGGTGCAGTTACCGCCTGGACGCCTCGCAAAGCTGCAGCGGGAGCCTGGTCAGAGCGGGTCTGCACCATGCAAAAAGAAAAGCCATGGTAGAAGCTGCTGGGGGATACGTAGTGGATTGTGTCTCTGTGAGCTGCCATGTAAAGCTCTGGACATTCTAAGGGCTCATGCACGCGAACGTTTTTTTGCGTTCCTTATACGGACCATATTTTGATTCCGTATACGGAACCATTTATTTCAATAGGTCCCTAAAAGATGCGGGCAGCACTCTGTGTGCTGTCCCCATCCGTTGCTCCGTTCCGTGGCCCCGCAAAAATCCGGTCCGGTCCTATTCTTGTCCGTTTTGAAGAGAAGAATAGGCATTTCTGTAATGGACCTCCTGTTCCGTTCCACAAATTGCGGAAGGCACACAAGTGGCATCAGTTTTTTGCGGCACGGTCATGTGCATGAGCCCTAAGACTTTGCTCTTCAGTTCCTCGCCATTTTCTATTTGCTGAGTGCTTGATACAATTGTGTCCTGTGCAGACAACCAGACTGATACATTCCACCCGCACTGATACATTGTATCAAATCTGACTGTTCTGCTGATCTTGCCTCACCGAGGACGGTCTACACTGGATGTGGTCTCACCTGTGAGGCGCATTAGGGTACGGCCTCGCAGAGTCGGGTTGCGGCCGTACTGCGGTCAGGAACCGTGCGGCCGATTAGCCCGCAGCTTCCTTTCACTTAACTAATGAAGACCATACTGTAGTGCGATCTTCATTAGTTAAATGAAAGGAAGCTGCGGGCTAATTGCCTGCGCAGTTAATGAACGAAGCACGCCCGCAACCCGACTGAAACATGGCTGCTCCGTGTGGCCATACCGTTAGATCTCTGCAGGTTCTGTTCCCTGAATGTGAACATTTCTATCCACTGACAGCAAGCAGAGAACTAGAAGATGGTGAAAGTTCTATTTACATAGGACTGGATGGGTGTTCATTTAACCCTTTAACACAGCAGTAATGTTAAGCCTGAAACCATTTCGACTGATATCCATAATGCAGTCTTCCAACTCTTTAGCTGTTGCAAAACTACTACTCCCAGCATGTTATAGGGCATACTGAGAGCTGTTGATTTCACTTATTGAAGAGCTATGACTTGCACGCCTCTGGTATAATGGCGCAGGTTTAAATACCCTGTTTAATATGCATATAGACAGACCAGTCTAAGGGCTCATGCACGCGACCGCAAATTGCGGATCTTCAAAAGACGGCTGCTGCCCGTGTGTGTTCCGCAATTTGCAGAACGGAACGGGCTGCCCATAATAGAAATGCTTATTAGAGGCGCTAGGCGCTGTGGATTATTCATTTGACATATTCGCTTAATGTGATATTACGTACCAGAAATGCAACAAATTTCGGCGAATTTTACAGCCAGGTCTAGGCACAATCTACGTAAATTCCCTCCATATCCGTGTCTGTTTACACAGCATTCCAGCAGACCGGGTGCGGTGTGAGGCTGGACCAGCAGATGGCGCTGACCCATAGGGTCATACATACTGCAAAGCCTGATGTTAGTAACATTGTAACATAGTATATAGGGCTGAAAAAAGAGATCTGTCCGTCCGGTTCGGCCTGTCATCCTGCAAGTGGATCCAGAGGAAGGCAAAAAAAAAAACAACTGTGAGGTAGAAGCCAATTTTCCCCACTTAAGGGGGAAAAAAACTCAATTTAGGCAATCAGATGGCTCCCTGGATCCACGACCCCTCTCTAGTAGCTATAGCCTGTAATATTATTATGCTCCAGAAATACATCCAGGCCCAGCAAGGAGAGGGTTACCTTCAGCAATGGGCAGTACCCCGGTCTCACCATTAGGGGGCGCAGCGGCATCATTACATTCATCCATCTGCTTCTGTAACATAGCGCCCCCTATGTAACACTCACTTCAAAGAGTATTCAGAGCTCAGCAACGAAAATGATTCTATGGAAGAAAGTTCAGCAATTTTCTAATATATTATCTATGTTAATGAATGTTAATATCTCTGCTTGCTGGCAGCGAATGGCAACCGTCCTTCTTTACTTGATGAAAACCGGTCCTAGTCCTTGGATGCGCCCGCAGGTGCAGTCTGAGCTCTGACGCTGATGCCGAGGAGCTGTGCGTCACATAAGGGATCTGAAAATAGATTTGTGTAAAAATGGCGCTTCTTCACGGATTTGGGGGGGCTTCATGGAGGATTAGGGTGGGGTTGGGATTTTGGGAATCAGATGTTGGGAGCTACAGTACAGTACGCCTGTGTGATCACATAACCAGGGCAGATTATCTTTGGATAGTAAACATTGCTCCCTTTCATTGACTGCAAGCAGAGATCTTGAATGAATAAACTAATACTCCTCTGAATGAATAACTAGCTATAGTGTGGTATAAAAATATTTTGATTCTACACTAATATTATTTAGCAGAGCCAAATTCGTTCCTAAATTCTTGGGTATCATTATCTGGCCCAAAGAACCAACTCAGCTCTGCTACATCTTCACAGCCAGTTACTACACTGCTGTTCTATTGCATTCTTGCACATTAATAACCCGGCAACTGTTACCTTTGGGGGGAATGTGGGGGAGGGGGGGTATGTAGAAGAAGCTGTTACCATGGCAACTTAAAGGACACCCATCCTTCCAGCCAGGGTGACATATAAGGAGGGTAAAAGGATTGTTCGGTTGTCAGTGGGTTCATCCATTTGTCACGGCAGAGGTCGAGAGGTCAGGTTGTTTGACCCCAAATATGTAAATGTCATCCGTCTCCCCTGCTATTGAAAACTTTTCTCCTTTGTATTCCCTTCTAAATTACATCATGTCTTGTCCTCCAGTCACATCCAAAGCTGCATTCAAAATGATATTCTGGCTGCTACTAAAATGAATCAACATTGTGTCGAAACTCCCAAACAGCTTAGTAGAGCTGCTTGCTGTCTGCCGCAGTGCATTATGGGGCATTTTAGATGGAAAAAATATGGAGCAGCACCCAAACTGCAGAATTAGAAATGCTGCTCTGGAGTATAAGATTCATATTTCTTACACCTACCACTAGAGGGCGATCACTACAGGTATATGTCTATGACCCACATAGAAATCAATAATAAATCCGTCACAGAGCGCCCCCTTGTGGTTGCTGTGGACTGTCCGCTTTTACCATTTACCGTTACTGCTCTGCATTATAGGAAGTTTATGGGAACAGGAAGATCAAAGTGCAATTCCTGATGTAAAGATCACCTGTCCTTATTGAATGTCGCCAGATCAATCTCGGTGTAGAAACTGAGGCAGCAGAGAATGCTCAGAGATTTACAGTATAAAGAATGCAGCTCTGGATGTGACTGGAGTTCCATAGAGATCAATGATACATTCATCAACAAGCTCCTGAGCCCCCTCTAGTGGTAGCTGCAGGCAGACACAGTTTCTTCATTGATCTCCATGACTAGCAGCAGCGTATCCCATAGTGACTCGGATGTAGAATTATACCGCACAGCAGAGCTGTCTAAAATTTCCAAAAGTCTAAGTTCTGATTTTCTGTGACAGAGCTCCAAATCTTCTTCCTTCACAAAGCCACAGAGACATAGCATAATGTTCTTTCTGCCTGCAGCAGCTCAGCGCATAGGGATTTATACTGCATAGGAATACAAAGCCACCATTAGGAGGAGCTCACAACATACAGACTAGAGAAGAGCAAATCAAATTGTCTCATCAATAGCACTTCTTTATTTATGAGAGGCTGTCCCTGCAGGTGAACAAGCACCCACCTGCTGCAAGATTGAGCTCACTACATACAGATTATACAGTCACCACTAGAGGGAGCTCACTACATACAGATTATACAGCCACCACTAGAGGGAACTCACTACATACAGATTATACAGTCACCACTAGAGGGAGCTCACTATATATATATTATACACCCACCACTAGAGGGAGCTCACTACATACAGATTATACAGCCACCACTAGAGGGAGCTCACTATATGTATATTATACACCCACCACTAGAGGGAGCTCACTACATACAGATTATACACCCACCACTAGAGGGAGCTCACTACATATATATTATACACCCACCACTAGAGGGAGCTCACTACATACAGATCATACACCCACCACTAGAGGGAGCTCACTACATACAGATTACACAGCCACCACTAGAGGGAGCTCACTACATACAGATTATACACCCACCACTAGAGGGAGCTCACTACATATATATTATACACCCACCACTAGAGGGAGCTCACTACATACAGATTACACAGCCACCACTAGAGGGAGCTCACTACATACAGATTATACACCCACCACTAGAGGGAGCTCACTACATATATATTATACACCCACCACTAGAGGGAGCTCACTACATCTATATTATACACCCACCACTAGAGGGAGCTCACTACATCTATATTATACACCCACCACTAGAGGGAGCTCACTACATACAGATTATACACCCACCACTAGAGGGAGCTCACTACATACACATTATACAGCCACCACTAGAGGGAGCTCACTACATACAGATTATACAGCCGCCACGAGAGGGAGCTCACTACATACAGATTATACAGCCACTGCTAGAGGGAGCTCGCTACATACAGATTATACAGCCACCACTAGAGGGAGCTCACTACATATAGATTATACAGCTAACACTAGAGGGAGCTCACTACATACAGATTATACAGCCACCACTAGAGGGAGCTCACTACATATATATTATACACCCACCACTAGAGGGAGCTCACTACATACAGATTATACAGCCACCACTAGAGGGAGCTCACTACATACAGATTATACAGCCGCCACGAGAGGGAGCTCACTACATACAGATTATACAGCCACTGCTAGAGGGAGCTCGCTACATACAGATTATACAGTCACCACTAGAGGGAGCTCACTACATATAGATTATACAGCTAACACTAGAGGGAGCTCACTACATACAGATTATACAGCCACCACTAGAGGGAGCTCACTACATATATATTATACACCCACCACTAGAGGGAGCTCACTACATACAGATTATACAGCCACCACTAGAGGGAGCTCACTACATACAGATTATACAGCCGCCACGAGAGGGAGCTCACTGTATACAGATTATACAGCCACTGCTAGAGGGAGCTTGCTACATACAGATTATACAGCCACCACTAGAGGGAGCTCACTACATACAGATTATACAGCCACCACTAGAGGGAGCTCACTACATACAGATTATACAGCCGCCACGAGAGGGAGCTCACTACATACAGATTATACAGCCGCCACGAGAGTGAGCTCACTACATATATATTATACATCCACCACTAGAGGGAGCTCGCTACATACAGATTATACAGCCACCACTAGAGGGAGCTCACTACATATAGATTATACAGCTAACACTAGAGGGAGCTCACTACATACAGATTATACAGCCACCACTAGAGGGAGCTCACTACATATATATTATACACCCACCACTAGAGGGAGCTCACTACATACAGATTATACAGCCACCACTAGAGGGAGCTCACTACATACAGATTATACAGCCGCCACGAGAGGGAGCTCACTGTATACAGATTATACAGCCACTGCTAGAGGGAGCTTGCTACATACAGATTATACAGCCACCACTAGAGGGAGCTCACTGTATACAGATTATACAGCCACCACTAGAGGGAGCTCACTACATACAGATTATACAGTCACCACTAGAGGGAGCTAACTACATACAGATTATACAGCCACCACTAGAGGGAGCTCACTACATACAGATTATACAGCCACCACTAGAGGGAGCTCACTACATACAGATTATACAGCCACCACTAGAGGGAGCTCACTACATACAGATTATACAGCCACCACTAGAGGGAGCTCACTGTATACATATTATACAGCCAACACTAGAGGGAGCTGACTACATACAGATTATACAGCCACCACTAGAGGGAGCTCACTACATACAGATTATACAGCCACTACTAGGGGGAGCTCACTACATACAGATTATACAGCCACCACTAGAGGGAGCTCACTACATACAGATTATACAGCCACTACTAGAGGGAGCTCACTACATACAGATTATACATCCACCACTAGGGGGAGCTCACTACATACAGATTATACATCCACCACAAGGGGGAGCTCACTACATACAGATTATACAGCCACCACTAGAGGGAGCTCACTACATACAGATTATACATCCACCACTAGAGGGAGCTCACTACATACAGATTATACATCCACCACTAGAGGGAGCTCTCTACATACAGATTATACAGCCACCACTAGAGGGAGCTCACTACATACAGATTATACAGTCACCACTAGATGGAGATCACTAAATACAGATTATACAGAAATTACAGATGTAGCAGGACTCAGTTTGAGGGAAACATGTCATAACTTTTATTTTTTATTCATGCTACATTCAAAGAAGCATTACAAAATTGTAATTTATCCAATCAAAGTGTGTCGTAGCAGAGCTGAGCTAGTTTGCTGCATTAAAATATGTGTGAAGTTTTCCTTTGAAATCTAATGTAGATTATCAGTGCAGTAACACTGGGTTTGTTCTTTGGCACAATGTTTTACAATATTTATTGTTATTAGGTCAAATATTATTTTATGTAGTTACATAGGACTGCGTGTGAAGTTATTAGAGAGTTATCACATTACACATGCAGTGCAGAAGAGATGAGTTTGACATTTGGCACAATGTGTTGTTATCTATGTTTCTGCAGGAGGACGAACTGTCTTATTTCATCTCAGGCATCACAATGTACACAGTATAGTAAAGCAGTACTGAGTATGTCACTAGGACCAATGCTCCTCAAAATCATACTTTATTTTATACTTGAAATATTTTTTACATAGGACTGCAGGTGAATGTAGAGTAGTGATTTAACTTGGAAAATTCTCATAATGCACACTCAACGCAGCAGATTTGAATCTGTCATTTCATAAAGAATATTCTTCATATACAGCATTTTATACATAGGACTGCCATGGAATCTACTGCCTTTAACAGTCCATAGATGACACAGCAAAGCTGAGTTTGTCATTTGGCATAATGTTCCTTGTTATCATGATATGTTTATGTTGTAGGACCTATTACTTTTATCACAAACAACAGATGATGCAGTAGAGTTGAGTTTGTAATTTGTCATGTATGTTTTAATATAGGACTGCATTATTTTAACCCCCGGGAATTATCATAATGCACCTACAATGTGGCAGGGCTGAATTTGTCATTTGGCACAACGCTATTGCATGTCATTACATATTATTTATGTGTTTGTATGGGACTGCAGGTGAGCCTACTGCCTTATCCTAAACCGGGACCTATTCTAATGCACATGCAATGCAACAGAGATGAATGTCATCTGGCATATTGCTTTTCCATATCATATTATGCCATTTATTTTGTTACATGGGACTGCAGGTAAACTGCAGGTCATCTTAATGCACATACAGTGCAGCAAAGCTGAGTTTGTCATTTGGTACAATGCTCCTCCATATCATATTACTTTATGTATGTGTTTACATGGGACTGCAGGTAAACCTACTACATTAGTTCAAACCAAGGAGCTAACATAATGCGTCTGTACTGCAGTAGAGCTGAGTTTGTCATGTGGCATAATGCTGCTCCATATCATCATACAATATTTATGTGTTTTATTAGGACTGGAGGTAAACCCACTGCATTATCTTAACCCAGGGAGTTAACATAATGCATTTGTATTGCAGTAGAGCTGAGTATGTCCATCTAAATGAATGGTTCCGTATATGGAATGCAAAAAACGGAACGTAAACGGAAAAAAATAATGTTTGTGTGCAAGAGGCCTAATGCACATACAGTGCAGCAGAGTTTGTCATTAGGCACAGTGGTCCTCCATCTCATACTACTTTATTTATGTGTTTACATGGGACTGCAGACGGACCCACTGCCTTACCTCAACCCAAGGAGTTACCATAATGCACTTGTATTGCCGTGGAGCTGGGTATGTCATGTGGCACAATGCTCCTCTATATCATGATATGTTATTTATGTGTTTACATAGGACTGCAGGTGAACCCACTGCATTATCTTAACCCAGGGAGTTAACATAATGCATTTGTATTGCAGTAGAGCTGAGTTTGTCATTAGGCACAATGTTCCTCCATCTCATACAACTTTATTTATGTGTTTACATGGGACTGCAGGCGGACCCACTGCCTTGCCTCAACCCAAGGAGTTGACATAATGCATTTGTATTGCCGTGGAGCTGGGTATGTCATGTGGCACAATGCTCCTCTATATCATGATATGTTATTTATGTGTTTACATAGGACTGCAGGTGAACCTACTGCATGATATTAACCCAGGGAGTTATCCTAATGCACTGAATGGCATACAATGCAGCAGAGCTAAGTTTGTCATTTGGTACAATTCTCCTTCATGTCGCGATACGTTATTTATGCTTTTTACATAGGACTGCAGGTAAAGCTACTGCATTATCTTAACCCAGGGAGTTCTTCCAATGCACACACCTCAGCTCTGCTACCTCAACCATAACAACACCCTAGAAAACGTGCGAGGCACAAGTGTCTCCTATTGGTGGCTGCAAGTGTTTCCTGATGAATTGGTGGCAGGAGGGGGGATCCGCGCGCTCTCCTTACAATACAGGCAGGTTCTGCTCTTCTCATGGAGATCCGCCTCCTCCCTCCCTCCACTCTCCATCCATCTCTCAGCTTGGGAAAGTGGGTTAGTGAAGGAACCTTGTGTACACATCTCAGTCCTAGCAGCAGCCGCACATCCCTGCGCTCTGCTCCTCCTAACTCTGGGATTCTTGCTCTGGGATTCCTCCTCTGGATCCTCCTTGACATTGGCCGAGGCAAAAAATAAAAAGAAATTTCCAAAAATAGCAAAAACTGCAGCATCTAAACGGCCCCCCTCTCCACCTCCTCGTACTCATGAGATTCTTACTTTGGGAAACTGCATGAAGATCTTGATCTCTTCGCCTCCTTGGAATTGTGGGATTAAAAAATAAGAAAAAAGAAAGAGACAGATTTTTGTTTTTTAATGGTTTTATTTTTGTCCGCCTTTTTGGCTAGAATTTTTTGGGAGCAAGTTCTTCATCTCTTGGAAGTGTTTCTATAAGCTTTGGGTTTTATTTTTTATTTTTTTTTGCATTGTGAAGTGGTGACCATGGTTTGGAGGTTGCAAGCAGATAGGTACCAGTTGCCTCGCCTGCTTCTAAGACTCCTCTTCCTTCTCCCTACAGGACTGCCTGTCCGCAGCGTGGATTTTAACCGAAGCACAGATAACATCACTGTCCGGCAAGGGGATACAGCTGTGATCAGGTAGGGGGCGCTCTGCCTGTTTCTTTTTTCTCTTTATTTTGACATGCTGGATGCTACTTGTGTCTTATAAGATGCTGGATAACATGAGAATGGATGAGGGGTAGATAGAGGAGTCCACCACCAAGGGTCTCCAGGCTCCTCAGGACCTGCAATCCTTGTGCTCTCCTCACATCACCCCCCTCCACTCCTGGTATCAGAATTTTGCAAATTCTACCTTGCCTTTAATGAATCTCAGTTGACTCATCTCATCATGTGAGGATGATCAAGGGTTCATCACGAGTTCTTTGGAGCCTACGTTCATCCCTTGTCACAAGGGTTAAGCTAGAAGTGTGGAGGACTTCTTGTAGGTCCATGTCGTTGAGATGTTCAGTAGACATGGACTGGCTTGGTCAGAGGAGCTGGCACGGTATCTATATATCTAGTGCCACATTGCATGGCCTGGAGGAGGTTAAGTGAGCAGAGACGCATTATCCTATAGGGATGCTAGAATCTGCTGTTCAGGAGCCTATAGACAGTTCTTCACCCTAAGGAACGTTCCACAGCACTATCTGCAGGACCATATATAATGGACTTGCCTGTCTACGAGAGCTCATGTTGTGGTGGCTGCAGTGACACCACTGTACACACTGGACGATGCTAGGGAGCACTGCAGCATTTCTCATCTAGGTACACGGTGAGCCAAATTTATTAACTCCATAGCTGCTGCCTGTAAGCATCTTCTTCTGGTTGACCACAGTCCTTAGTTCTGGTCCTCAGAGGCTGTTAAGTGCATAATGTTAAGACAGATGGGTTAATCAGTTCTCGATGTTAAGTTCTGCGTGTAAATCCAGGATCCGTTAATGGTCAGGGGGGACTGGGATAGTGGAACATGAGTTAACTCTTCAAGGGCCACGTTGTTGGTGGAGCTTGAGGTCTTCTGTGCTTTCCAACCTCACACATTATTAACACGTAGATGTGAGGGAAGTGGAGCATGACAACCTGATGAGAAGGTGCAAATACCAAGATGTCACAGAAGTAAAATGGGATATTAACCAGTATAAAACTTGCATGTGATTGTTGCCAGGGTCTACTGAGCCAACCTTGGTGTCTATGGGATGACTGAAGACACCATCGAAGTGCCATCTATGGCTGATCTCATGAATCATGTTCTGTGAAGTGCTCTCTATGGTTTCACATCCACCTACACTCCAATGTATAGTATTTTATTGTATATTGGTCATGCCTGATGGATATCATTGATGGCCTGATGTTTCTCATCTACTTGAACCCAAAGATCTGATGCTGGTGTAATATGCAGGACATGGGATGCTATACTGTACGACATTGGGAGGGTAATGCTGTGCTCTGAGCCATATCCGTCTAGCATTCTAGCAGTCACGTTCCCTCAACAGGTCATGTGTAATAGTCAACGCATTAAATTCATTGCATTTGCTGAACTTCTGCTGGAAGCTCTCACCTCAGGTCTTAAAGAAATTGTCTATTTATTTATTTTTTACTGAAACCTTTGTAAAATTAATATGAAGGATGAACTTATTGAGCATTGCAAAACATACAAGTGTTTTGCTATGCTGCTGGATCCATTTGAGATCATCAGATGATCATGGTGTCATTCCATTGGACTACACAAGTTGTCATCAGGAACCATTTGATTTTCATGGGTTGCTCCGGGTCTTTAACTTATATGAATATATTTTGAGGTGATTGAGTGTTCACCAACCTGTGGCTCTCCAGCTGTTGCAAAACTCCAACTCCCAGCATGCATTGTCAGGCAATGGTTCTGTAATGGATAGAGAGACATTGGAAACCATTAGACCATCATGGACTTCCTCTGGACCTACATTGTTTTCTTAATCAATGCAGATATGATGTCATTCCTAAATTTCCAAGAACCTTTTGGACCTTCTGTTTTTTACTTCTGGCCAACCCAACCCTGTACTGTAGTGACCCATGGATTTTAGGGCATGATGGGAGTTATACATAATTTTGCAAGAGCTGGAGAGCCACTGGGTGGAGACCACTAGATTATGAAGAGGATCAATGAGGTTCCCTCCTCTGAACCCCCATCGTTTTCTAGATCAATGCAGGTATGAATGATACCAAAATGTTCAAGGACCTTTCTTGTTTTTATCTGCAATTTGGCTAACCCAACCCAGTACCCTAGCGGTCCTAAAATGCTTCAATGGTTCAGCATTTTTTTGGCTGATAGAAGTCTAAAAATTAGGATACTTGGTCGAGTATTCCGAAGGGGGTATGCTATGCCATATGCTATGGGGTCAAGTGTGAAGAAGAACCCAGCTCAGGTCATCCACCTCCCTCCCCATGGACATTGTGGACCTGGGCTTCTCCTCTCCATTGCCCTCTAAATGTTATCAAGAATGGGTTGAGGGGCCCAACACTGCTCTTCTGTCCAACAGGAGGGAAGGAATGATGGGCTGAAGTAAGCACTGGGTGAAGGGGTGTGGTGACATCCATTGATATCGAGAGGGAAATCCCAATTTTGATTATTGCTACAGGCTTTTGGCAAACATCCCTAGCATGACCCACATGGCCAATATCATAGGAAATGCTACCCTAATGCTACAACTCCCAGCTGTACTGGTCAAGCGGCCAAGGCCATCTTCAGTTGTGGTCAATATTGGACAGTGGGAGAACTTCTTGACAGATGTTGAGCTCTATGTGACTGATCAGAAGCTCCATTTTCCATTTTTCACCACAGGTTCGCTTTAACAACATACCTTAGTATTGTGGCCACCTTATCCTGTAGGTAAAGTAACTTACAGTCAATGATATTTATGGAAGTTATCTTGAAATATGAATAATCTCAGGCCACGTGGACAATGAAAGTGATGCTTTAAGTTTTCCAAAGTCTATGAATCTCAATTTCTTCACTAACGTTCAAAGAGAAACCTGCTTGATCAAACTGTATGAAATCTTGAAAGTCGAGAGCGGAGGTTCTCGGCTCACTAACGAGTCTTCACCAAGGATATTCTCAATTATATACAGAGAAACAAACTTTTATCTCACGGATTACTTCAAAGGATGAAAGTGAATATTCTTAATTAAGGTTTAGTGTTGTTGCTCTAAAATTATAAATCCTGGAATATTTTCTGTAGTAAAATAATAAAATTAAAAAAAATAGAAAGAAAGAAGTAATTTTCATGTTTCATTGAAAAAGTAAAAAAAAAAAAAAAAGAAAAAAAAGGAAAGCAACCAAATTTGATTACTGTAGATACTGCACTTATAAATTATCCGGTATAACCCCTTGTCTTCTGCTTCCAAAGGATTATGGTTGTAGACTCACATCCTTATCTCCAAATCTTAATTATAAAATTGTAGACTTTTGAAGAAATGTGCACCAGTCCTAGCAGGTAGGAATCCCATATACTGTCCACTGAGATCCTGGTCGTGTTCCTTAAAGAACTAATTGATGTTTTCAGGAGGACCATATGGATTTCTGTGGACAGTATGTAGGATTCCAACCCAGTGTAGTCCACAAATTACTTTCTACGGTTTAGGCTTCTTTCACACTAACATTAGGCTTGTCCGGCAGGATTTTTTCGGCAGGGGAGCAGCCTACTAATGCTTGCACACGTGTGCTGCCGGATGTCCATCCCGGCCCCAATCACTATAATGGGGACGGGCAGGAGATGTGGCCATAGCACGGCAAACATGCCGAGAGGCTGCTGGACAAAAACCGCAGTGTGCCAAGTGGAATTGCAGGTATTTTTTTAATATTCCATGGACACTTGGGGCCATACCAGGAGGTAATCTCTAGGTCATGCATCATCTATACAGAACCTATGCATTCCCATTCTTACTTTCATTATAAGCTTCCTTACACTCAGGGAGTATTTTTAATTAGATTAATAGTTTTTAACTAAAAAGCCACCTCCAAATTGGGTTGGGTTGACTTTTAGAGGCCGTTCTTGTATGAGATCCTGGTCCTACTGTAAAAGCATTTGGTGGGCCAGTCTGACCGAGGGCTCCCCAAAGCGGTTCAAATTTGAGCAAAAGCTTCCCCTACTTGAAAATGCATTGCTCTGTGGTCTCTCTCCATCTCTATCTCCAAATGGGGCTGTCTTCTGCTGGACCTTTTGGAGGCCGAGGCCATTCTTGTGTCAGATACTGATCCCACTGAAAGAAGATCTGGTGGGCCAATAGGACCCAAGGCTCTCCAGGGGTTCAGGTTTGAAGGTAAACCACCATGGCAGAAAAACTTCCCCTTCTTGATAATGCATTGCTCTCTGGTCTCTCTCCATCTCTATCTCCAAATGGGGTTGTCTTCTGCTGGACCTTTTGGAGGCCGAGGCCATTCTTGTGTCAGATACTGATCCCACTGAAAGAAGAACTGGTGGGCCAATAGGACCCAAGGCTCTCAAGGGGTTCAGGTTTGAAGGTAAACCACCATAGCAGAAAAACTTCCCCTTCTTGATAATGCATTGCTCTCTGGTCTCTCTGTATCTCCATCTCTATCTCTGTTTCTAAATCTTCTGCTGGGAGCTTTGGTGATCATTGTTGTGGCAGGTCCTGATCCCATTGGAAGATCATCTGATGGACCTGTCTGATCCAGGGCTCCTCAGTGGGTTCACATTTCAGGGTTAAACACTATAGCACTACAAACCTTCCCCTTCTTGACAATGCATCTATCTCTGGTCTCTATCCATCTGCATTCCTCTCCATCTCCCCATTGTCCTATTACCAAAGTTTTACCTCCAGCTTTTGAATGATTTATTTTTCCTCTTAGGACAATCACACATTCACCGGCTGAAGGCTTATTTTAGGTGCTGTATTTTTGATTTCCCCATCCAAGATGCATTATTGCCTGGTAATATAACCTCCCGACCCGCCATCTCAATTTATGGATAATTTAGCACTTTCATGAAAAAAGAAATGACAGATCGATAGCGGCTGTATATTTAGTGCCTGGCTGATATACTGTGAATCCATTCCACCATTCGGGAGCTGAACCGTGAGGTGGATAAATGAATTGGTTTAGGATCTTCTCAGGGATATGGGAATTCTTTATCCATAGAGATAACAAAGGTGAAATATTTAATACAATTGATGTCATGGCAACTGTCTGCTCATCTCTACCAAAATGTAAACTTTGGATACAATGTAACATTTACCCAGCTGCTACAAGAAGCAACATTGTATCTCGTAGCCAGGTATTTTCAGGGACTATCCATCTTCAGGTAGACTCAAAAAAGTTGCATCGCTGCTAGCATGATGGAGAGCGCATCTGGATTTGTGGCCTCATTTTTTATAATAGCTGGTTATGTCTGGAAGAAAACATCTGAGAGTATAAGGGACCAAAGTGATAGATTTATGATGGATTCTTCATCGAAGGTAACATCGCCATGAGGATTCAGAAGTTTAGATAAATCAGGGCCCCTCCTGGAACTGAGGACTCTTCATGGTTTTATTGTTAAGCCAACAACTTCTTGTATATTGGCCATTACTTTACATACATAAAACTTTTTATCTAACTTTTTATGTTCTACGAATGAGTGGAAGGAAGGTTGAGGTTGAGCCATTGCTTGGGATGAGTTAGTGACTCATTTTGGAATTTTCTACATAATTCATTGACAGAAAGATTGAATGTCCTGACTTCTCAGCAGATGTTTGAGAAACTCTCATGGTCTATCATAGATCATAAAATAGTAATAAACTCAATTCTGGAGCTTAGGTTTACCAAAGTTCCATGTTTTTTGTTTTTTTTTAGGATGGTTGCTAAGGGCATTGAACCAGTGCTGAGAAAATCAGATGGATGTTGTATAACTTTGGTGGGGAAGGGGTGGCTTTAGTGAGAATGTCTGTTTAAGAAATTCCATTTCCAAGCACGTTATTATGCAATTCTGAGAGAGGGGGTTACATATATCAACACTCGTGCTGGAGGACCTGTCCTGTCCTGTATTACCCATTGATTTGAGTGGACACTGTAATACTCCATTTCCCCTGCGGTGGTGCTGCAGGGAAATAGATCACTTACAGTATTATGAGGTTTCTTCACAGATGACAGCTGATCACTGGGGGTCCCAGCTTTTTGTCAAGGGACCTTCTAACAAGTAGGGACTGACCAAAGTTGATAACAACATGGACAGGAGATCTCTAGTAGATTTCTCAAAATAGTTTGGACTCGGGAAATAATAAATCTTGGGGGGGGGGGGGGGGGACTAAGAAACATGTAAAACTGAAATGCCTTCATTTGTCATGTTAAAAAAGGAGCTAGGATGTCAATTTATACCAGCCACCTAGAAACCTATGAGTCCTGATGGGTGGCCCACACAACTGGCCAAATCCACAATGATTGGTGACAACTAGAGATGAGCAAATGAAATTCATTCACGCTTTGTTTACTGGTAAAAGGTTATCACGGACCATAACGCATAACGTTGTTCATTTCGTCATAATAGAAGTCTATGGGCTCCAAAACGGATCCGTCCCATTTCCGTTGAGTCCTCCCCTGCATAACGGAAACGGGGCAGATCCGATTTGCATCCCATAGACTTCTATTATGACGGAATAAATAACGGAATGCACCTAAAGGCATTCTGTCATAGAATTGCGTTATGGTCCGTGGTAACGGAGTCCATTACGCAATTCACCTTTTTCCAGTAAACAAAGCGTGAACGAAATTCTAAATATGAAATTCGCTCATCTCTAGTGACAACCTCTTACAAAGAGAAGTTGTCACAGTCCGTTGTTACTAATATAACATTGATGTTTAAAATTTTATGTGCTATAGCAACAAGTGTACTTCTAAAGAGTATCTCTACCCAACACGCAAGCTTTGCCCGGTGTTCACCATCTCTTGGCAAAGGATCTTCCAGAAAAGATCTTCCAGAACAGATCCTCCAGAACAGATCCTACTCTACATCCAATTCTGATTATATTTTTTTTCCAAAAAGTAGTTGAACAAGTGTAAAAAATTTCTAGAAGTGAAACTGTGAAGAGCATCAGACACTTGATGAATGCAAACACCCTGCCTGATCCTAATCCCGGCTTAGTGAAGGGATTCAGCGGCTTCATACCAAGAGAGCAGACGAGTTTATTTCACAAATATACAGAAAACTCCTGTCAGATTGTGCCTCCTTGTGTGATTTCTGCTCAGTTTTGCCCATTAGACTTAAGGTTTATTGTTGGTTTTGCAACTTTTATATTATCGAAAATAAAAAGTCAAATTAAGTTCAAAACTGGTTGTGTAACACGGTTGAGTAGTTTTTTGCTACTAAAGCCCCTCCTTAGACTTTAGATAGTTGTTGTCAGAACCATTCCCCTTGACCTTCCCATACACAGTTTGCACACGCACTCGGCTCATTTGAATGTTCCTTCTCTATCACTGTTGTTATCAATAACAGATGTGAAAAATTCGGAAAATAGAGACAATGAGGTCATCATTGCACTAGAGTTATATGACTATAATTTAAAAAACATACAGGAATATTTCCTTCCTTCTTTTCATACGCGGAAAATCATGTACTAAAACAATAGATGCAAACATAACATATGGACTAAGCCCTCACGCTAAGGATAAAATCGGAGACTTAGCCAATATATTTTGATCAAAATCTGAGACTTAGCCAATATATTTTGATCAAAACACTTCTGTGCCCACCTACCAGCGCCACGGTGGTCTCAGGCAGGCAGGTCCTAGAGACCCTGCACATATAGTGTGCTGCTCCTAGTCACCTCTGTGTGCATCCGCAACCAATGAGAGGAGGAGCGGCACAGCTATATGTACCACCTCATCAAGGTCGCCTATTCTTCCTTCTTTTGACCACTCATTCCTTTAACACTACTAACTTTTCTCCTACTTTTGTTCTTTCCTTATGTATTTCCAACTCTTTTCCTTCCTTCCTTTCATACTTCCATTCATCTTCCTTCCTTCCTTGCTGTCATACGTCCAACTCTCTTTTTTCCTTCCTTTCATATTCTGAATTCTCTTCCTTCCACACTTCCAATACTCTTCCTTCCTTCCTTCATTTCATAGTTTCAACTCTCTTCCTTCATTTCATACTTCCAACCCTCTTCTTTCCTTCCTTCCTTCCTTCCTTCCTTCCTCCCTTCCTTTCATACTTCCTTCCTCCCTCCCTTCCTTTCATACTTCCAACCCCCTTCCTTCCTTTCATACTTCCAACCCTCTTCCTTCCTTCCAACCCTTTCCTTCCTCCCTCCCTCCCTTCCTCCCTTTCATACTTCCAACCTTCTTCCTTCCTCCCTCCCTTGCTTCCTTCCTTCCTCGCTTCCATACTTTCAACCCCCTTCCTCCCTTCCATACTTCCAACCCCCTTCCTCCCTCCCTCCCTTCCTTCCATACGTCCAACCCCTTCCTTCCTCCCTTCCTTTCATACTTCCAACCCCCTTCCTTCCTACGTTCTTTTAATACTTCCAACCCCCTTCCTTCCTCCCTTCCTTTCATACTTCCAACCCCCTTCCTTCCTCCCTTCCTTTCTTTTATACTTCCAACCACCTTCCTTTCTCCCTTCCTTCCTTCCTTCCATACTTTCAACCCCCTTCCTTCCTCCCTCCCTCCCTTCCTTACATACTTCCAACCCCCTTCCTTCCTTCATTCCATACTTCCAACCCCCTTCCTTCCTTCCTTTCATACTTCCAACCACCTTCCTTTCTCCCTCAGGTCCACACAAGTCTGATATTTTTCAGGAGAGCCCCTTCAGTAAGGATGAAGTGCCTCCTATGCTGCTTGCTCTCTACCCCCAGCGCTTGTGGTTGGCCTGCCTGCGAGCAGAAGCATGTTCTGGAGACAGCAGTGGAGGTAGCGGTATGTCAGCTCCTGGGCGGCGCTGTGCTGATACCTGGTACTTGTGAACTTCTCTTGGCTTTGACTGGATTATTGACATTGCGGTGAACTTGTGTCTGTCAGGATGTAGAGATGATTCCTTGGCAGTTCCTGGAAGGATTTGTCATGTTTCGAAGACCTGTGATTAACAGCGAAGACTTATTGCTGAAACCCCGCGGCTGTCACTCACCCGCCGATCAGAGGCAACCTGTACAATTACTGGTCTACAGTATCACAAATGATGGGATTAGATACATGCGCTCTGTATACAGTATCACACATTATAAGGTTAGATACAACTCGGCAGACAGTATCACACATATTACGATTACATACAAGGGCATAGTATACAGTATCACACATGATATGCTTAGATACACAGCTCAGTATACAGTATCACACATGTTAGGATTAGACACATGGACTCTGTAAACAGTATCACACGTTACAAGGTTATATTCAGCAGCTCAGCAGACAGTATCCCACATATTAGGATTATATACAAGGGCTCAATATGCAGCATCACACATGATATGCTTAGATACACAGCTCATTAGACAGTATCACATATTATAAGATTTGATACAGCATCTCAGCAGACAGTATCACACAGGATAGGATTAGATACACAGCTCAGCAGACAGTATCACACATGATAGTCTTAGATAAAGCAGTTTAGCAGAAAGTATCAAACATGATAGGCTTAGATACACAGCTCAGCAGACAGTATCACACAGGATAGGATTAGATACACAGCTCGGCAGACAGTATCACACAGGATAGGATTAGATACACAGCTCAGCAGACAGTATCACACAGGATAGGATTAGATACACGGCTCAGCAGACAGTATCACACATGATAGGCTTAGATAAAGCAGTTTAGCAGAAAGTATCAAACATGATAGGCTTAGATACACAGCTCAGCAGACAGTATCACACAGGATAGGATTAGATACAGCAGCACATAGTCCATGGATATTTATTCTAGAATGAATCTGTCCTCATGGTTTCCCACACAGACCCGTCATCTACGTAGAGAACATTTCCCTCTATACACAGAAGTTCGAGGCTCGGATGTGACAATCTGAATTCACGTTGGGTCGCGTGACTTTTGTTATTTAATTATTCTTAATTATTTTCAGCGTTTTTTTGCATGTTTCCCTGGGGGACCGGAGGCGCAGGGCACTAAATAATGTAAATTTGTACATATTGCAGCACACGGCAGAATATATGAGCGCATTGTAAATAAATAATACGAGTAATAACAAATGCAATATAATCCCGTGAATTTATCCTCTCCGCGCGCTGCGGCAGATAACGCTCCCACTGACAATAAGTCGTTTTGCTTAGCTCATAAAATAGGTCATGCAACAGGTAGAGACAATCCGTCATTCCCGGGTACAGGACCAAACAGGCCTGCAATAGGCACCTAGTGGATTTAGTGTCTGTGGAGGGAAGAATTGCATTCAGCACAGTGTCAGGCAGCTGCCATAAAGAACCAGCGGCTGAGCAGATAATAATAATAATGGCTCATTCCCTTGACACATTATCTTGGGATACTTTTGATGACAGATCAAAATTATCATTGTTGTTATACCATTGGACCAAGGTCTCCCCTGACATTGTCACACCTATGGACCTATAGTTGAATGCTAATCATTGCAGTTTTTAGATAACTCATTGACTTTCTATGGATTAGTGCTGTGAGCATGCTCATGATGGTGCAGTGGTCCTTGTGCAGGGAGGAGGAGGAGGTGAGCAGTGTCCATCATGTATTGTGAATGGTGAGTCCTGTATTATCTGTCATTGTAATCCAGAAGACTTCTGAGAAGCGATCTCTACAAAACAGGATGTGTCAACCAGTTATGAGGCTCACTGGTCATTGTGCAGGGACGGGGAGTAGATAAGCTTTGATCGTCATCTATTAGGAATGGTGGATCCT
The DNA here is from genome assembly GCF_014858855.1 of Bufo gargarizans. Lineage (NCBI taxonomy): Eukaryota > Metazoa > Chordata > Amphibia > Anura > Bufonidae > Bufo > Bufo gargarizans. The sequence continues at coordinate 555,823,738 of NC_058082.1, read as the reverse complement.
GTGTTGTTTATATATAGGTGATATCTGTCATTGTAATCCTTCCTGTGACGATAATGTGGCAACTGCTGAGAAGTGATCTCTATATAATAGGATGTGCCAGCCTATTATGAGGCTCAGATGTCATTGTGCAGGGAGGAGGAATAGATAAGCTTTGCTCATAATCTACAGTGAATGGTATATATAGGTGATATGTGTCATTGTAATATTACCTTTGATGATAATGTGACAACTGCTGAGAAGTGATCTCTATATAATAGGATGTGCCAGCCTATTGTGAGGCTCAGTTGTCATTGTGCAGGGAGGAGGAATAGATAAGCTTTGCTCATCACCTACTGTGAATGGTATATATAGGTGATATCTGTCATTGTAATATTACCTTTGATGATAATGAGACCCGTATAACAGGAGTTTTAAGCCGATTATAAGGCTCAGTTGTCATTGTACAGTGAGGGGGAATAAATAAGCTTTGCTCATCATCTACTGTGAATGGTAAATATAGGTGGTATGTGTCATTGTAATCTTGCCTTTGATGATAATAAGACAACTGCTGAGCAATGATTTCTATATAAAAGGAGGGTTTAGCCTATTATGAGGCATATTGGGTGAACTTTGACTCATTGGTCCCCCACCAATAAGTAATTTGAAGGGGACATTGCACTGCAGCCTCCTCACAGCATACCAAGCACAGCGCCGTACAACGTATAGTGGCTGTGCTTGGTATTGCAGCCCAGGTCTATTCATCTGAATGAGATTAAGTTCCACGTAGGTTATGTTACTGCTGAATTACAGGTCTAGAAAGATGCATTGGTGCCCAGACTCTTCAAATAGCTGACTGGATTGGGTGCCCAGAGTCGGACCCCCACTGACCTAACCTGAGGATAGGTCATCAATATTGAATACCTGTCACCGCCAGATATCTGAGAAGCTCTGACAGACGTTCTTCAGAACCTCCTGCTTGAGGTTCTTTTGTTTTGCTTTCGTTTGGTCATCTTGTTTCCCTCTCTCAGCTGTCATCTAGTGGCACTGATTGCATCCCTTTAAATCCCCTCCCATACTGCATCACTTTGCGGTTTATACAACTTCCTGGATTGTGTGCATGCTGGATGCTGCAATAGATGCTTCTACAGATAAGTCTGTTCCTTTATTTGTGTTTTCCTGTTGGCTTGAACCTAGGTGACCCTGACTCCCTCCGTATTAAGTGTAGGGAGCCGGTGGTCGTGTCCCCTCACTATTATAGGGTGTTCAGGTGTCATACAGTCGAGGCACGAGGGCATGCAATTATCTATCATAGAGATCTTTGCATAGGTTGAGAAGTCAGGGAGAGCGCGAGGGCTTTTACAGGGCTCACCCTTATGTTCCTTAGTTTGGGATCAAGTCAGTCGGATCTTCATTTGTTGTCTTCTAGTTTTCTGCAACACCATCCGTGACACTACCCCTTTATTGCTAAGATTTTGTCTGCATGCAGCCACCACTAGAGGGCACTTATTACATAATTTACAGTGTATAAATTGCATGCAATCAGCTCCCCCTAGTGGTGGCTGCAGGGAGACAGAACTTTATCATTAAACTCTATGCGTGCAGAGGATTTGGAGCTCTGTATCAGCTAAAGAATGCTCTAGCTTATACAAAAATAAGTTATGAAAGCAATTTGGACGCGTTTACATGTAGAAGGGTGGACATATGGTCTCTTGTGAGCTGTTTACTTCTATGGAGATTTCAGCGACAGTTCCAAGGAAACGGTATGGATTACAGCACAGAATTCTTGTACACTGAGTCATGTGTCCCGAGTGACATGACTGCTCACCACATACATCACATGATATTTTGGCAGCCTACAGCCGATCTACTGTATATAATGTATCATAGGAGATTTTCATCCTACTCACATGTGTTGAATGGAGTTGGAGCCTCAAGCTGCAGCTCAATCATCTTTCCTTCCTGGCATCTTGAATAACTTACCAGACGCAGCGTGGAATCTGTCTGGTCTACGGGGAAATTAGCAATCTACATAATACATAAAGCGAGCAAGAGGCGACTAATGACAAGTGCATATGTTCTGTATATTCATTAAAACAATGGGGGGGTTCATTATTAAAGTGGTACCATTTTTCTCTGAAGACAGAGAGGTGACAAGACGTCTTCTCATCCCAGATACCTTCACTTAGTCACAAGTAGGCGAACGGTTCACCAGCAACAACATTTCCTATTCCACCAATTCTCCATAGAATACAATATGACAATCCATTTACCAAAGTTCTTATGACCATCAGGCGAAAGAGCGAAACCCAAGAAAGGTACAAAAAATTGCTAATTTTTTAAAAACACTTTTAGCCATCCTCAAATCCCCAAGAAAATGAAAGTTTTTCTACTAAAAAGAATGTAGTAGACCATGTTCTCTTCACTATATAGCGGATCATTTACGAACAGATTTACGCCACTTTTGTGGAGTATATCTGGCACAGATTCTGCCACATGCCATGTTGCGGCAGAATCTGCGACTTTATCCCTGGTCACGCCAAGTCTAAAACAAGTGGCGTGGGTGGGCAGGGAAGGGGACGGCACGACAGGCTCGTCTCATTCATCATTTGAAATGCTTGGTGTAGGCGTAGAAAACCGTCTAAAGGTAAGGCCCCTTGCACACGACCGTATGGCTTTTTCAGTATTTTGCGGTCCGCAAAAAATACGGATGACGTCTGCGTGCATTGCGTTTTTTTGTGGAACGGAACAGCTAGCCCCTTATAGAACAGTACTATCCTTGTCCGTTATGCGGACAATAATAGGACATGTTCTATCTTTGAACGGAACGGAAAAACGGAAATATGAGTACCTTCCGTTGAAATGAATGGTTCCGTATACGGTCCGTATACGGAACGCAAAAATCGGAACGTAAACGGAAAAAAAAAAACATTTGTGTGCAAGAGGCCTAAGACATTTAGAATCTTCGGGGATCAACCGACAGCGCAGGCGCTTCTTAAGTCCTGTGTCTAAAATCAGCGATCATAATAAATGTACCGCATAGTATGGAAGAGTATAGAAGAAAAATCCATACACTGTAAAATAAATGCTATGTTTTTACAGTACATGCTTGTACATAGGGCAGTATTATAGTAGTTATATTCTTGTACATAGGGGCAGTATTATAGTAGTTATATTCTTGTAGATAGGAGCAGTATTATAGTAGTTATATTCTTGTACATAGGGGCAGTATTATAGTAGTTATATTCTTGTACATAGGAGCAGTATTATAGTAGTTATATTCTTGTACATAGGAGCAGTATTATAGTAGTTATATTCTTGTACATAGGAGCAGTATTATAGTAGTTATATTCCTGTACATAGGAGCAGTATTATAGTAGTTATATTCTTGTACATAGGGCAGTATTATAGTAGTTATATTCTTGTACATAGGAGCAGTATTATAGTAGTTATATCCTTGTACATAGGAGCAGTATTATAGTACTTATATTCTTGTACATATGAGGCAGTATTATAGTAGTTAGATTCTTGTACATAGGAGCAGTATTATAGTAGTTATATTCTTATACATAGGAGCAGTATTATAGTAGTTATATTCTTGTACATAGGAACAGTATTATAGTAGCTATATTCTTGTACATAGGAGCAGTATTATAGTAGTTATATTCTTGTACATAGGAGGCAGTATTATAGTAGTTATATTCTTGTACATAGGAGCAGTATTATAGTAGTTATATTCTTGTACATAGGAGCAGTATTATAGTAGTTATATTCTTGTACATAGAAGCAGTATTATAGTAGTTATATTCTTGTACATAGGAGCAGTATTATAGTAGTTATATTCTTGTACATAGAAGCAGTATTATAGTAGTTATATTCTTGTACATAGGAGGCAGTATTATAGTAGTTATATTCTTGTACATAGGAGCAGTATTATAGTAGTTATATTCTTGTACATAGGAGGCAGTATTATAGTAGTTCTATTCTTGTACATAGGAGGCAGAATTATAGCAGTTATATTCTTGTACATAGGAGCAGTATTATACTAGTAATATTCTTGTACATAGGAGCAGTATTATAGTAGTTATATTCTTGTACATAGGAGCAGTATTATAGTAGTTATATTCTTGTACATAGGAGCAGTATTATAGTAGTTATATTCTTGTACACAGGAGCAGTATTATAGTAGTTATATTCTTGTACATAGGAGGCAGTATTATAGTAGTTATATTCTTGTACATAGGAGCAGTATTATAGTAGTTATATTCTTGTACATAGGAGCAGTATTATAGTAGTTATATTCTTGTACATAGGAGCAGTATTATAGTAGTTATATTCTTGTACACAGGAGCAGTATTATAGTAGTTATATTCTTGTACATAGGAGGCAGTATTATAGTAGTTATATTCTTGTACATAGGAGCAGTATTATAGTAGTTATATTCTTGTACATAGGAGCAGTATTATAGTAGTTATATTCTTGTACACAGGAGCAGTATTATAGTAGTTATATTCTTGTACATAGGAGGCAGTATTATAGTAGTTATATTCTTGTACATAGGAGGCAGTATTACAGCAGTTATATTCATAAACTGAAATGAGTTGAAAACTTTTACTATCCGAGGTGCTATCAGAGATAGTTGTCACTTTCCTCATCCCACTTCTACTCAGAAATTGGTGACTGAGCCCAGAAGAAATGTTCCCCAAGTGTAATTGGAATATGAGTTTTGTGCTTCATCTTGAGGGGTTATTAAAGGGACATTAAGAAAGAAAAACTATGTTAACCATGTAAATTGATTACTCTTGATGTGTGTAGTCATTCTGTACCAATGTGTGTTTCGCTTTCATCTTGTACGTAGGAATCTTTTATTCTGATGCTTATAATTCAACAATCGACCCTGACACATTGTTACAGAAGCATTTAGAGAGCGGCAGAGAGGGACTCATCAAATATTCATCATAACGAGTTTGTTTTGGGAATGTCTGATGTACGTTTAAGTAAACAGGAAAATCCATTTAAGAAGCAGAATCAGAAGTTATTTGTCACCAGCGAGGAGGAAATGTTACCGACCCTGAAAACCGACACACGATAATCTTAGGACACCGACTCCTGCTTCTTATCTGTGTTCTATTTTGGGTTGTATATGATTTATCTGGATCATATTCAGACCCTAATATTACAAAATAAGTCAGTGCTGGTGTCCTCAGATATAAAGGGAATGTGTCACCAAAAATGTTATCTGCCAGTTACAACCAGATAGTAACTCATCTCCTTTTTTCTAATCTGTTATTATTTTCTGATTGCAGATTTCTTTATTCTCTTTCTGAACATGGGGGCGGCCATCTTGCCTGAGCTGTTCTTAACAGCATTTAAGGCAGCTACATGGGCCATAAACACAATGGACAGGAGGGGACCTCATTGACTCCTATGGGAAAGTCTTCTAGGCACGATCTGTGACCTGTGCAGAGGTCACTCATACAAGGAAAGAATAGATAAGCTCTGACAGTCACCTATAGAGACTGGTGGATCCTGCCTTATCCATACACAGAGGTGGTACCATTACAGGCAGGATTAGAATGACATATTAGCAGATAACTGCAGGAAAAGGGATCTGTGCAGACAAAGAAGTGGTGACTTTTATTTGGCCTAGTGGCCTGTGCGAAAATGGTAGGTATAATGGTTTTAGTTTAAACATAGTATACGGGTCCTTCTAAAAAAAATTGCATATTGTGATAAAGTTCATTATTTTCTGTAATGTACTGATAAACATTAGACTTTCATATATTTTAGATTCATTACACACAACTGAAGTAGTTCAAGCCTTTTATTGTTTTAATATTGATGATTTTGGCATACAGCTCATGAAAACCAAAAATTCCTATCTAAAAAAATTAGCATATTTCATCCGACCAATAAAAGAAAAGTGTTTTTAATAGAAAAAAAGTCAACCTTCAAATAATTATGTTCAGTTCTGCCCTCAATACTTGGTCGGGAATCCTTTTGCAGAAATGACTGCTTCAATGCGGCGTCGCATGGAGGCAATCAGCCTGAGGCACTGCTGAGGTGTTATGGAGGCCCAGGATGCTGCAATGCGGCGTGGCATGGAGGCCATCAGCCTGTGGCACTGCTGAGGTGTTATGGAGGCCCAGGATGCTGCAATGCGGCGTGGCATGGAGGCAATCAGCCTGTGGCACTGCTGAGGTGTTATGGAGGCCCAGGAGGCTTCACTGCGGCGTGGCATGGAGGCAATCAGCCTGTGGCACTGCTGAGGTGTTATGGAGGCCCAGGATGCTTCACTGCGGCGTGGCATGGAGGCAATCAGCCTGTGGCACTGCTGAGGTGTTATGGAGGCCCAGGAGGCTTCAATGCGGCGTGGCATGGAGGCAATCAGCCTGTGGCACTGCTGAGGAGTTATGGAGGCCCAGGATGCTGCAATGCGGCGTGGCATGGAGGCAATCAGCCTGTGGCACTGCTGAGGTGTTATGGAGTCCCAGGATGCTTCAATGCGGCGTGGCATGGAGGCAATCAGCCTGTGGCACTGCTGAGGTGTTATGGAGGCCCAGGATGCTTCGATAGCGGCCTTAAGCTCATCCAGAGTGTTGGGTCTTGCGTCTCTCAACTGTCTCTTCCCAATATCCCACAGATTCTCTATGGGGTTCAGGTCAGGAGGGTTGGCAGGCCAATTGAGCCCAGTAATACCATGGTCAGTAAACCAGTTACCAGTGGTGTTGGCGCTGTGAGCAGGTGCCAGGTCGTGCTGAAAAATGACATCTTCATCTCCATAAAGCTTTTCAGCAGATGGAAGCATGAAGTGCTCCACAATCTCCTGATAGCGGCTGCATTGCCCCTGCCCTTGATAAAACACAGTGGACCAACACCAGCAGCTGACATGGCACCCCAGACCATCACTGACTGTGGGGACTGGACACTGGACTTCAGGCATTTTGGCATTTCCCTCTCCCCAGTCTTCCTCCAGACTCTGGCACCTTGATTTCCGAATGACATGCAACAGTCCAGTGCTGCTTCTCTGTAGCCCAGGTCAGGCGCTTCTGCCGCTGTTTCTGGGGAATGCGGCACCTGTAGCCCATTTCCTGCACACGCCTGTACACGGGGGCTCTGGATGTTTCTACTCCAGACTCAGTCCTACTGCTTCCGCAGGTCCCCCAAGGTCTGGAATCGGTCCTTCTCCACAATCTTCCTCAGGGTCCGGTCACCTCTTCTCGTTGTGCAGCGTTTTCTGCCACACTTTTTCCTTCCCACAGACTTCCCACTGAGGTGCCTTGATACAGCACTCTGGGAACAGCCTATTCCTTCAGACATGTCTTTCTGTGTCTTACCCTCTTGCTTGAGGCTGTCAATGATGGCCTTCTGGACAGCAGTCAGGTCGGCAGTCTTACCCATGATTGCCGGTTTTGAGTAATGAACCAGGCTGGGAGTTTTTAAAAGCCTCAGGAATCTTTTGCAGGTGTTTAGAGTTAATTAGTTAATTCAGATGATTAGGTTAATAGCTCGTTTAGAGAACCTTTTCATGATATGCTAATTTTTTGAGATAGGAAATTTGGGTTTTCATGAGCTGTGGCCAAAATCATCAATATTAAAACAATAAAAGGCTTGAACTACTTCAGTTGGTGTGTAATGAATCTAAAATATATGAAAGTCTAATGTTTATCAGTACATTACAGAAAATAATGAACGTTATTGCTGTCCCCAATGCACGGAACGGCTGGGCAACGTCCGTGTGAATGAGTCCTAAGCATCAGAAAGTGAAGGACCTTCCCCTGAGTAATATAGAACCACAAACTACGACCTAAGGCCTCCTTTAAGGGTGTGCTCTGTTACCTACCTCTGGGTCCACTACCGATCACTGGAACCGGAGCCTTTTACCCTGTGGAACCCTTGGATTTGAACAGAGCGTCCTGTTAGTCTTCTGTGCACCCACTGAATTCATTTCTATGGGAGTCCTGGACACAGCAGGGTGCAGAGCGGTGGATAGGGGATCATTTTTTATAACCGGAGTACCCCTTTAAGAACTCTTTACCCATCATAGGAAGGAATGTTGTTTCTCTCCCGGTGGATTTGGAAGGCTTGCCTCCCTAATTTACTAATAAGCATCTAAATGACTTATTTCCAGCCACCCGACCGGCGCACAGCATATGTTCCAGCTCCTGAGTATAGAGATATTCTTCTGTCACTTGAAAGCTCTGAATTATGGGAACAGATTTGCTTAACAATCCTAGCATTTCCGAGCAGCAGTTTTCTAAAAACGCCCCAAGGACCGTTCTCCTGGATCAGCCAAGTTGTGCGCAGCATGTTCAGAATCCTCCTGTTGCCCGAGGGTTGGGGGGGGGGGGTAAATATATTGTGCACCCCCTGTGGGGAGAACTTTCCATGTGGTTTCTATGGAAGTGGAAGGTGCGGTAAACTTTACGGAGTTTTTTTCTGAAATCAAATGATTCTGCATCTTTCTACAATAATATAACTTAATAGTTGTACAGCAGAGCCGAATTTGTCATTTGGCTCAGTAAGGCTCACTAGGGAATATAATGCAGTTCAATCAGCCATCAGAGATTTTGTGGTAATTTGAGGCACGTGCCCAGGATTTTGGCAGTCAGACATGCATGGCTCTCTCAACCACTGTTAAAACCTGTCAGTAGGGGGCGCTCTACTTCCTGTTGCTTTGGATGTCTAAAGGAAAGTTATCGTCTGTCTGTCCATTCCTCATCTGATGCTTAAGGACTCTCTTTTTTAATCTTTAATAATCCAGACCCAACATGAAAATTATTTATACGCGATGGAAAATGTGGTTTAGCACCAATCCGGCCTAGTGACAAACTCAGCTCTACTACATCCTAGACCTTTGTTAATATATGTAAGTGACTAAACAAATCCTATGCCATCCGCTGCAGTCACAGAGAGATATATGCTGAAATATGACCACCTGTATATGTCAAATCCCCAGCTCATTTTGCATTTTGAGTTAGATGTAGCAGAGGTGAATTTGTCATTGTCTCTTTCCTTTGTGATGAACATGCTGTACGTGCAGCACCCTTAGTTCTCTCACTGGGATTGATGACAGAGTCAGCTCTGCTGCATCCTGATATGTTATCTGTGGCTTTTTCTACATAGTTCAGCTGGAAATCTGCCTCTGCTACCCCTGTATACATTGGGTGTATATACTGCACAGCAGAGCCCTTCCTCCGCACCGTGGGGTGTGTCACCCGCCGCCCTGCACATTGACTTGGGGTGCTGCGTTTTGTGACGGTGCTGGGAGTTGTGGATTGTGTATCACTAGGTGTGATTTTGTTACATTGTATCTGATTAGTATCTATTGTCTGCGTGTGAACGGCGGTTTACCCCCTGTATAATAGCCGGCTGATTAGGTATTGTGCCCCGCTCTCTATTCTACTCCTATATTGTGCACAGAATTTCTATGAGCAGATTTGTGTTCCAGATACAATATATAGAAATTATTTCTGCAGGGTGGAATCTATAACCCAATGACAAACCCATCGTCGCTACCTCAGACAACTCCATTTTGCGCACTCTAGACTAGACTGTGGAGGAGGGGATGTATTGCAGATCTGCATTTAGATCTATCTGTATTTAGGCTGCGCTCTAGGTTCTAGATTTGTCTTGTACACCATAATCCCGTCTGTAACTTTCCATATTCTAGATCTGAAGTGAGAGTTTGAGGCATATTCTTGGCTGACTCTGTGCCAGGAACCTGGGTGCCTAATAGTTAAGTCCTATATAGTAGAACTATATATATTATAAACTATATCATGTATAACAAATCTGTTCCATACTCTTCATCTATTGCCATATGCTCTAGATTGGTCTAGATCTGGGTTCTGTGGTCAAGTATTCTCAGCCTGTAATGTATATGCTAGGTCATTATAAACATCTCTATATTATATGCTATATGTTCTAGACCCATCTATAAGTTCCTGTATTATCCACCTGTAATGTATATGCTAGGTCATTATAAACATCTCTATATTATATGCTATATGTTCTGGACCCCTCTATAAGTTCCTGTATTATCCACCTGTATTGTATATGCTAGGTCATTATATACATCTCTGTGTTATGTGCTATATGTTCTAGACCCATCTATAAGTTCCTGTATTTTCCGCTTATAATGTATATGCTAGGACATTATACACTTCTTTATGTTATGAGCTATATGTTCTAGACCCATCTATAGGTATCTGTATTCTCCACCTTTATTGCATATGCTAGGTCATTATGTACATCTCTATATTATGTGCTATATGTTCTAGACCCATCTATAAGTTCCTGTATTATCCACCTGTATTGTATATGCTAGGTCACTATGTACATCTCTGTGTTATGTGCTATATGTTCTAGACCCCTCTATAAGTTCCTGTGTTCTTTGCCTGTAATGTAAATGCTAGGACATTATACACTTCTCTATATTATGTGCTATATGTTCTAGACCCATCTATAAGTTCCTGTATTATCCACCTGTATTGTATATGCTAGGTCACTATGTACATCTCTGTGTTATGTGCTATATGTTCTAGACCCCTCTATAAGTTCCTGTGTTCTTTGCCTGTAATGTAAATGCTAGGACATTATACACTTCTCTATATTATGTGCTATATGTTCTAGACCCATCTATAAGTTCCTGTGTTCTTTGCCTGTACTGTAAATGCTAGGCCTTTATGCACCTCTCCATATCATATGCTATATGTTCCAGACCCATCTATATGTTCCTGTATTGTATATGCTAGGTCATTATGTACATCTCTGTATTATACAGTATATATATATATATATATAGTAGATGCTATACTGTATGTTGTGATACCTGGCCCCTCTGCAGTCTGGTTCTGTGCAGATATCTGATGGGCCTCTGCCATCCCTAGCATTAAGCAGCATGGCGAGAGGTCAGATCAGCGCTGCCAGTTACACTGCCGTATAATTGAACATATTAGAAAGGGCAAGATGAATACTGATAGAAAACCGCCACCGTTTACGGAAAGCATTAACCTCTATGCAGTACATAATGTGGTACATATTCTGTATATAACATATGCATATAGCCGTACATCACCCCATGTAGCATGCTGCCCTCTTTCTGCTCTCTGTGCGCCGCACTCTCCGGCACAGGGGGTGCTCCCATTAATAATGCTGAGCCTGCGAGATTCCTAACCTACATCTGTCTGCGCTGAGAGTTCAATTTCCTCATTTCCGTCTCTCGTGCTCATTTCACATTCCAACTCATAACAAACATACATTTATATGGAAATGATGTGACGGCGATTGAATTAGAGCGGCAATGCGGGAGAATAAATCCAAACTTGTTACTGATAATGTTAGTGCTTCTCAGGGTTGCAGCCGGGATCCGTATCCAGGTGTCTCATTTCCCATTGTGCAATGTGTAGTTTTATGAGCTTAGTTTTGGACAATCCAGACCCATGCAAAGATTTGCAGCAGGAGGCATAAAGCAGGAGGCATAAAGCAGGAGGCATAAAGCAGGAGGCATAAAGCAGGAGGCATAAAGCAGGAGGCACAAAGCAGGAGGCACAAAGCAGGAGGCACAAAGCAGGAGGCATAAAGCAGGAGGCACAAAGCAGGAGGCACAAAGCAGGAGGCAAAAAGCAGGAGGCACAAAGCAGGAGGCACAAAGCAGGAGGCACAAAGCAGGAGGCACAAAGCAGGAGGCACAAAGCAGGAGGCACACAGCAGGAGGCATAAAGCAGGAGGCACAAAGCAGGAGGCACCAGGTGAAATCCAGTCTGGATCCTCTCATGGCAGTGCTGGTACTCCTTATCTCAAAAATGAAGTTTTTGGGGGCCAGGATAGAGGAAATGGAGGGATCAATCACCAAATTACCCCACCACAAGATGGGTCGAACTGGCCCACCAGGGAACAGGAGGAAACAAGAAGATCCTCTAGTGGTAGGTCTGCCAGCTACAAGGACAGCTGGAGTCTCCCGGTAAGGGGGACCAACTTATTGTTCATGTACATAGAGAGTGGTCCCTAATAGGGCATATGGACTCCAGTTGTTTGCATAAAACAGCCCCCTTAAAGGGGTTTTCCTGCAGTCCTATGTAACACCACAGATAACACGGTAATAACTCTCTGTGTACAGATAATGTAGTAGATGGGTGTGAGCAGGGCCGGCGTCAGAACCCGGCAAACCCGGGCAAGTGCCGGGGCCCACTGTAAGTTAGGGGGCCCACTCGTCTCCGCGGCGGCCCCTTTAAAATGTTTGCCAGAAATATTTGCGCAGCGCAGCGCCTGCTCGCCGCCCGAGCCATAATTATTCATGTTGCGCAGCGCAGCGCCCGCCCCCTCTCTCACGTGATCCTCTTCTCTTCTGACTCCGAGTCCAGGCACCGCACGCCGCACAGATCAACGAATCCAGCGATGATCCTCATTTGAGTCTGACTCACTGTAAGCCCGCCCCCAGCCAGCAGCAGGCCTGATAGCCGAGCCCAGAGGAAACCTGGCGCCCAGCCCAGAGGAAACCTGGAGGAGCTGAATGCTGCTGCTGGACTCGTTTTAAATTTAGAATTAAGGTGAACTAGTAACAGTCACATACCAAGACCAGTTCATGAATTTTTGCCAATAAACTTTATAATTGATTTCATGTGTTCTGGTATTTTCTTATAGGAGTTTATATTGTGTTTTAGGCCGAATGCACACGTCCGCGTTCCACGGCTGTGAGCGGTCCGTGGTATCCCGGCCTGGCATCCTGCTGAGAGCAGGAGCGCACGGCGTCATTGGTTTCTGCTATGACGCAGTGCGCTTCATGCCGCCGCTGCACTACAGTAATACACTCGTATAGATCATACGAGTGTATTACTGTAGTGCAGCGGCGGCATGAAGCGCACGGCGTCATAGCAGAAACCAATGACGCCGTGCGCTCCTGCTCTCAGCAGGATGCCAGGCCGGGATACCACGGACCGCTCACAGCCGTGGAACGCGGACGTGTGCATTCGGCCTAAAACACAATATAAACTCCTATAAGAAAATACCAGAACACATGAAATCAATTATAAAGTTTATTGGCAAAACTTCATAAGAGGAAATTTTCCTCTTATGAATTTTTGACAATAAAGTGTATTATTGATTATCATTTTCTTATAGGAGTTTGTTTTAAGCCTCATTCACACGGCCGTCGTGTGCCCATGGCTGTATTGCGGCCCGCATACGGCAGGTCCGCAACGCAATACACGGGCACCGGCCCATGTGCACTCCGCATCACAGATGCGGACCCATTCACTTGAATGGGTCCGCAATCACAGAGATGCAGAACGAACGCATGGATTGGAACCCCATGGAAGCACTATGGAGTGCTTCCGTGGTATTTCTGGCCGTGCCTCCGCACCCCAATAAAATAGAACTTATTCAATATTTTTGCGGGGGGCGGACGGTTAACGGACCCATTCAAGTTGAATGGGTCCGGATTCGTCCCGGCCACTGCATGGACGTTGCCCGTGCATTGGGGACCGCAACGGATGCACAACGGCCGTGTGCATGAGGCCTAAGGGCTCTTTCATACGAGCGGATGCCGTGCGGGTAATCCGCTGCGTGAAAGAGTGCCAAGCCCCGTCCAGGACAGCAGAGACATGGAGCAGTAACATGACTGATAATGCTCTTTGCCTCTCTCTGACATTTTTACTACAAAATGACAGTGAGATACAGTTGTCACTGTGATTTTGTAGTAAAATTATCACAGAGAGGCAAAGAGCATTATCAATCATGTTACTGCTCCGTGTCTCTGCTGTCCTGGACGGGGCTTGGCACTCTTTCACGCAGCGGATTACCCGCACGGCATCCGCTCGTATGAAAGAGGCCTTATGCCCCTTGCAGACTAGCGTTCCTCCCGCAGCAAGTCCACATCGCAGCACCCGGCCCAACCTCCCAGCGCTGCCGGAGGTCACATAGCATTATATTGATTGATCTAACCCTTAAAGTTCTGGAATGTATTGGATAACTGGCATAATGCTGTTAGTGTCATCTAATACATTCCAGGACTATAAAGGTTACATAGCATCATAAATCAATATAATGCTATGTGAATCCCATCAGTGCTGGGAGGTCAGGCCGGGTGCTGCGATGCGGACTCGCTGCGGGAGGAACGCTTGTCTGCAAGGGGCCTTAGCACAGGGGGGCCCACTGAGGCTTTATCGCCCAAGGGCCCACATGAACCTGGAGCCGGCCCTGGGTGTGAGGTCCCTAGAATTCAGAACACGCACAGTGTGACCTGAAGTCTGGGGCCAGGCTGAGGCAGGGAGGGCCAAATCCTATATCCCCCCTCCAATCACTACAGAACATATATGGTAATACAGCGCCCCATACCTCTTACATCCAGGGTAATACAGCGCCTCATACCTCTTACATCCAGGGTAATATAGCGCCTCATACCTCTTACATCCAGGGTAATACAGCGCTCCATACCTCTTACATCCAGGGTAATACAGCGCCTCATACCTCTTACATCCAGGGTAATACAGCCCTCCATACCTCTTACATCCAGGGTAATACAGCGCCTCATACCTCTTACATCCAGGGTAATACAGCGCCTCATACCTCTTACATCCAAGGTAATACAGCGCCCCATACCTCTTACATCCAAGGTAATACAGCGCCCCATACCTCTTACATCAAGGGTAATACAGCGCCTCATACCTCTTACATCCAGGGTAATACAGCGCCTCATACCTCTTACATCCAGGGTAATACAGCGCCTCATACCTCTTACATCCAGGGTAATATAGCGCCTCATACCTCTTACTTCCAGGGTAATACAGCGCCTCATACCTCTTACATCCAGGGTAATACAGCCCTCCATACCTCTTACATCCAGGGTAATACAGCGCCTCATACCTCTTACATCCAGGGTAATACAGCGCCTCATACCTCTTACATCCAAGGTAATACAGCGCCCCATACCTCTTACATCCAAGGTAATACAGCGCCCCATACCTCTTACATCCAGGGTAATACAGCGCCTCATACCTCTTACATCCAGGGTAATACAGCGCCTCATACCTCTTACATCCAGGGTAATACAGCGCCTCATACCTCTTACATCCAGGGTAATATAGCGCCTCATACCTCTTACATCCAGGGTAATACAGCGCTCCATACCTCTTACATCCAGGGTAATACAGCGCCTCATACCTCTTACATCCAGGGTAATACAGCCCTCCATACCTCTTACATCCAGGGTAATACAGCGCCTCATACCTCTTACATCCAGGGTAATACAGCGCCTCATACCTCTTACATCCAAGGTAATACAGCGCCCCATACCTCTTACATCCAAGGTAATACAGCGCCCCATACCTCTTACATCCAGGGTAATACAGCGCCTCATACCTCTTACATCCAGGGTAATACAGCGCCTCATACCTCTTACATCCAGGGTAATACAGCGCCTCATACCTCTTACATCCAGGGTAATACAGCGCCTCATACCTCTTACATCCAGGGTAATACAGCGCCCCATACCTCTTACATCCAGGGTAATACATCGCCCCATACCTCTTACATCGAGGGTAATACAGAACCTGATACCTCTTACATCCAGGGTAATACAGCACCTGATACCTCTTACATCCAGGGTAATACAGCACCTCTTACATCCAGGGAAATACAGCGCCTCATACCTCTTACATCCAGGGTAATACAGCGCCTCATTCCTCTTACATCCAGGGTAATACAGCGCCTCATACCTTTTACATCCAGGGTAATACAGCGCCCTATACCTCTTACATCCAGGGTAATACAGCGCCCCATACCTCTTACATCCAGGGTAATACAGTGCACATACCTCTTACATCCAGGGTAATACAGCGCCTCATACTTCTTACATCCAGGGTAATACAGCACCACATACCTCTTACATCCAGGGTAATACAGCGCCTCATACCTCTTACATCCAGGGTAATGCAGCGCCTCATACCTCTTAGGCCCCTTTCACATGGGCGAGTTTTCCGTGCGGGTGCGATGCGTGCGGTGAACGTATTGCACCCGCACTGAATCCTGACCCATTCATTTCTATGGTGCCGTGCACATGAGCGGTGATTTTCACGCATCACTTGTGCGTTGAGTGAAAATCGCAGCATGCTCTATATTGTCCGATTTTCATGCGACGCAGGCCCATAGAAGTGAATGGGAAGCGTGAAAATCGCATAGCATCCGCAAGCAAGTGCGGATGTGGTGCGATTTTCACGCACGGTTGCTAGGAGACGATCGGGATGGAGACCCGATCATTATTATTTTCCCTTATAACATGGTTATAGGGGAAAATAATAGCATTCTGAATACAGAATGCATAGTAAAACAGCGCTAGAGGGGTTAAAAAATTAAATAAAAAATAATTTAACTCACCTTAGTCCACTTGATCGCGAAGCCCGGCATCTCCTTGTGTCTCCTCTGCGCTGAACAGGACCTGGGGTGAGCTGCTGCATTAAATACCAGTTAAGGACCTTTGATGACGTCACTCCGGTCATCACATGGTCTTTTACCATGGTGAATCACCATGGTAAAAGATCATGTGACGTACCATGTGACGTACCATGTGATGACCGGAGTGACGTCATCAAAGGTCCTTAACCTCTATTTAATGCAGCAGCTCACCCCAGGTCCTGTTCAGCAGAGGAGACACAAGGAGATGCCGGCTTCGCGATCAAGTGAACTAAGGTGAGTTAAATTATTTTTTATTTTTTTTAACCCCTCTAGCACTGTTTTACTATGCATTCTGTATTCAGAATGCTATTATTTTCCCTTATAACCATGTTATAAGGGAAAATAATGCAATCTTCAGAACATCAATCCCGAACCCGAACTTCTGTGAAGAAGTTCGGGTTTGGGTACCAAACATGCGCGATTTTTCTCACGCGAGTGCAAAACGCATGACAATGTTTTGCACTCGCGCGGAAAAATCGCGCATTTTCCCGCAACGCACCCGCCTCTTATCCGGGCAAAAAAACTGACGCCCGTGTGAAAGAGGCCTTACATCCAGGGTAATACAGCGCTTCATACCTCTTACATCCAGGGTAATACAGCGCTACATACCTCTTACATACAGGATAATACAGCACCTCATACCTCTTACATACAGGATAATACAGCGCACATACCTCTTACATCCAGGGTAATACAGCGCCTCATACCTCTTACATCCAGGGTAATACAGCGCCTCATACCTCTTACATCCAGGGTAATACAGCGCCTCATACCTCTTACATCCAGGGTAATACAGCGCCTCATACCTCTTACATCCAGGGTAATACAGCGCCTCATACCTCTTACATCCAGGGTAATACAGCGCCTCATACCTCTTACATCCAGGGTAATACAGCGCCTCATACCTCTTACATCCAGGGTAATACAGCGCACATACCTCTTACATCCAGGGTAATACAGCTCCTCATACCTCTTACTTCCAGGGTAATACAGCGCCCCATACCTCTTACATCCAGGGTAATACAGCGCCTCATACCTCTTACATCCAGGGTAATACAGCGCCTCATACCTCTTACATCCAGGGTAATACAGCGCCTCATACCTCTTACATCCAGTGATGTCTCTTTGATGTAGATGTTCTCTTTCCTCATCTTCTCCTTTCAGACCAGACACCATTTTTCTGCCATTTCTCGTCTCTGCAGTTTGACAAACAAAATCTTAGTTTACTACTTTTCCATCATCCTCCCATCTTCTGGACAAATCATCCTACCACCCCCAATACTGTGCCGCTTTGCTCCCCAATACTATACTGCAGAAACAGATGACCCCCCTGATAATAGTAGTACCATGCAGATAATGCCCTTTAATAATTATTGGCACACAGCCCTAAAATAACTGCGCCCAGCAAATAGTGCCCCTGACACTAATAGTGTAAACATAATGTCCCCCAAAAATAATTGTGGTAAGCTGATACTGTGCCAAGGTGCCCCACAGTGATAGTGCTCCCAAAAGTCCCACCAATAGTAATAATTCTCTGCTGTAGCACACATGGTAGTAATATTGCTCCTACAGGGCCCCCAACATGTGCCCCAGAAGTAATAATGCTCCCATAGTGCCCATACTAGTAATCATGTTCCCCATAGACCCCCAGTAGTAATAAAGCCAATCATAATGCCCCCAGTAGTAATAATTCTACTTATAATGTGACAGTACAAAAAATACCCCCTTTGAATGCCCCCCAGTTGAACTAATGTTCCCATAGTGCCCCTATAATGTGCCAGTATAAAATACCCCCATAGCGCTTCCCTCCTTTCTTCTAGTGCCCCCATAATGTACCAGTATAAAATTCCCCATATATAGTGCCCCAGTAGATGCCCTCAGTGTCCCCTATAATTTGCAAGTATAAAATACCCCTTCTGAATGCCCCCTATATATGACCCCATAGTATTCCTCTCCCCCCTTCCCCATAGTACCCACCATAATGTGCCCCAGTATAAAATGCCCCTATACAGAGCCCCCCATATAAAATACCCCTTCTTTGTGGTCTCAGTAGATGCCCCCACAGTGCCCCAATAATGTGCCAGTAAGATGTGCCCCCATAGATCCCACCCAATAATGTGCCAGTAACAAGTGCCCCCAAATCATGTGCCAGTAACAAGTGCCCCCTTAGATGCCCACCAATAATGTGCCAGTAACAAATGCACCCATAGATGCCCCCAATCGTGTGCCAGTAACAAGTGCCCCCATAGATGCCCCCCAATTATGTGCCAGTAAGAAGTGCCCCCATAGATGCCCCCAATCATGTGCCAGTAACAAGTGCCCCCATAGATGCCCCCAATCATGTGCCAGTAACAAGTGCCCCCATTGATGCCCCCAATCATGTGCCAGTAACAAGTGCCCCCATAGATGCCCCCAATCATGTGCCAGTAACAAGTGCCCCCATAGATGTCCTTTAATCATGTGCCAGTAAGTAGTACCATATAAAAAAATAAACACTTATACTTACCTCCATCGGGCTGGCAGCGATGCAGGTCTCTTCCGGCCTGTATCACGCACTGTACGGTGTAGGCGGTGCCTGCAGCCTATCAGAGGAATGGGTAAGGGACACGCCTCTCCCTCCCTTGCCTCGCCGCAGCACATCTATCTGTATCGCTGTCCTGAGGACGGCGATACAGATGACTATGGAGATGAGCGCTTCCACAATGGAAGCTGTCATTTCCCTGTGCCCTGCCGCTGCCCCCACTTGTCACCCTGTGCCCTGTCGCTGCCTGGGGCGATTGCCTCACTTTGCCTACTTGGCAGTGTGGCCCTGCAAGCGTCCCCTGGAATTTTGTGCCTGGGGCAACCCCCCACCTCCCCCCAGAGGATAGGTCATCCCAGGAAACAAGACAGAATTAAGACCAAATGTATATATGACAAAGAATCCGAAACTAAAGCAACATTTTATCAGATCCAATAAAATGAGAAAGACGAGGATGGGGTATTTTTGCCATTTTAGAAATTTTTTCCATCTTGGTTGAAGCTTAGTAGCCTCCTGATTGGGCGCATCTACCAACTGACATTGAAAATTGTATAAAGAGGTGGAGTTAGTTACATCTTTGCAACTTTGGATGAATCAAGGAAATCACCGTCAGGAATTGCTACATTGTAGAAACCCACCTGTAACAGCGGCTGCAGAGAGTCTATGAGAGGACAACATCATGGATAGCGAGGAGCAAGCTTCACGTTTTGAAGTTTGAATTCGGTTCTGGTATTTGCTGAATAAATACACTAGAAGTTTTAATACTGGAGATTCGGAAATTGGTGAATTTATTCTGGCATTGTCTGATCCTGAATCGATCAAGACAAGACGTTCATCCCGTAAAGAATTTGGGGACATTATAGATCCTTTAAAATGAACATTTGAAACAAAACTGATACAATGTATCCTGCTTAGTGCTGGAGCCTGATTGGGCGGAGCACGGTACAATTATTCTGTTTTTGGAATCCTTGTGTCATGCTCCTCCCCTTCAGGCCCTGCTCTATGTGTGTTGCCCAAACCTTAGATTTCCAGAGCTTTCTATCATTACTTTCAGTATTTTCTCTACTTGCTGTTTGAAAATATGTCAATTCCACGCGATGACAATGCGGTCCTTTAAATGCAGACCTTGGTTTCGGGGCTGGGTTTTGCTGTCTCTACCTCTGGTTAAATGATCCCATGTATATTTCGGTTAGGGATTGATTTTCTCTTAAGAATGAGACAAACTGTGCAATAAATTGTGGTTTAGTCTGGGAGAGGCAAGGCCAGCTGCTGGTGATTTGTGAGTCATGGAGCTGATGGGCCCCCTGTCTGATTCCAGCTCACCGGCTGCTAACTGAGCGGGGTGGAATCTTATCTCTTATGTGTATGGTGGCACGGGCAGGGGACCACTGAGAAGGGAACGCTCACATCTTATCTTGTCAATAGGGGGCAGTAAAGAACACACCGGAATCCATTGTTTTACAGGCATTTGGTATCATTCTTAACAATAATTGCTACATGTAAATAAGTCTTTAGAAACTGCACTAAGAATCATCAGGAATGAGTATGGGTTGAAAAACTGGTTCAATGCAGCCCCTTTTGTACTAATTTTTTTAACTTCTATATGTACCTCATCAGGTGTGTTTACATAGGGTAGTTTAGGGGTTCATGATGGTCTAAGGGTGTTAAAAATAGGTTAATACCAAATCCTGGGTTTAGGGTTGGTTAGGATAAAAGGGGTATCATCTGTAAAATATTTCAGTATAAACACAATTTAATTTTACATTAGTGAATTTTGTGCTGGTTATTTTCCTAAAATTATTTTATTATAATGGTTGAAGCTACAAATTCTTCCTTTCTCCCAGCCATATGATATTTCAATGATGACATTCTAGCTGCCTCCACTAGGGGGAGCTCACCGCATACAGTTCAACTGTATATTTACTGTCTACATCTATATACAGTGAGCTCCCCCTAGTGATGGCTGCTGGAAAAAATAAAATAAAAAATAAAATATAGATAATTTGGCTCTTGGCTTTCGCAACGTTCCCAGTGGGGGGGTGACCAGGTAAGTAGGAAACTCCCCAAATTGAAACATTGTATGGCTGGTTATATAAATGACATAAAATGTTTTAAGTGAAGAACGAGTTTTCTTGCTAATTACCGTTATATGACTCAGAGAAGGTTTTAGAACTTTGTGTCTAAATTTAACGTGTAAATCCTGAAATGCCAGAGTAATCTGATAATCCGCTAATTAGCGCTGCACCAAATACTTTTTTTTTACCTATTACGTTTTGCTTTATCTTAATTATTTAAAGAGTATAATAATTTTCGGTTACTATAGCAACACCTGGTGCCACGTAACTTTCTGCATCGTTCGCTTCTGACACTTCTGCATCCAATGTGTATATACATTTATACATTTACTAATGTATCAGGCTGTTTATAACAGCTTCCCTATTTAAAGGGGGAACTCCTACCAGAGGCTCCGGCTGTGGTGGACTCACCTGATCACCGTGTAATACTACATTTCTCCAGCAGTGGTCACTGCAGGGAAAGTATGTGGCCATCAAAGTTACCTTTTCGCTGGAAGACCGAGAGCAGGATCAGCAATTGTTACCAGCGACTCCAACCTGTGAGAGAATGAAACATTATTGGGTATCAAGACGCTAGAAGAGAGCCCCTGAGTATAGTTTACAGATCCTGGGCCCTAATAAACAGCCTGCTAAGGGCCCTGTGCTTCTATGTACCTTATCATAAAGAAGTTACCCAACCCATTAGAGTTTCCCATTCTGATTCTTGATCTTTTAGCTAGAGCAAAGAGTAGCTAGCAAGAGTGTCTCTCACTCTGGAGGACCCGAGACGTCCATACATTCCATGGACTGTGCATTGAGTTAAAAAGGATGACGTAATACGTTTATTCTCCTGTGGTGGTGCTGCAGGGAAAGTGAGCTCAGTCAGGGATCAGCAGCCTTCGGCACTCAAGCTGCTGTGAAACTACAACTCCCAGCATGCACACTTACTCGGCAGTTCTTGTAACTCCCATACAAGTGAAAGGAGGATTCTAAGAGTTGTAGTTGGAGTGCTGTAGCTTGCTGATTGTTGGAGGTCCTAGGATACCTTCCAATCAACATAATATTAAGATAAACCTTCCTCTAATTGTTTAAAGCGGAGAACCCCTTTAAAGTCATACTCTTCATGTCAGAAGACCACTTTGCTGTGTCTGCTCTGCCTCTGACTTGCAGATTTCCACTGGAAAGTAGAGCATTATAAATCCAGATGATTAGAAGCTGCAATGCGCTGCGCTGTGGATTTCTGCGGCAGACGATGGCCCCTAGCTAGCTGCTAACAAAGCTGGAGATCCATTATTAATTCATCCAGATTTTCACGTGTTTTTTTCTCTGCGCTAACAATTCCCTTCTAGATCTGCAAGAACTTCTGAATTATAAAACAGGCCTTGAAAAATGTTTAGGAAGAAATAAAGTGAACTCCATTTCAACAAGGTCACCCCACTGCAAAAATTATCTCACAATACCGCTCCCGATCATAAAACGCAAGAATGATAGGTGTAGTAGTTCGTCTTAAAAAAAAAAAAAATTAACACAAGATTTAAAAGTTTTAGGCATAAAAAACTTTGAATGAATTAGAAAGGTCTGCTTGCTGTTATGAAACAGAATAGTCCATTGTTTACATAAAAATCTCATTCTGATACATTTCGGGTGATTTGCAACAATGTATCAGCGTGGGTCACTGGGGGAGATTTTGTTTCTCATTTTTATTTTTGGATATTAGATTGCAATACATTGTTACAGAATGTGGACCGGCAGACACTGCTTCAGCAGGGGCTGAGTAGAAATGAGAAGTCAGACACTTATGGATGCTAATAACTTGAGCAAACTAAATATGTGCAAAGTTACTCAACTATAGATTATATCCTACTATGGCTTTAAGTATCTGAGAGGCGGGGCTTTGACAACCAGTTGTCAGTGGGAAATACATTTAAAGCGCTAGAATGTATTGGCAAACGAGGAAGAGTTATGCACATGCAAAGTGAAACACCAGTAACAGACCCTTGTTGCTTATGGAGTTTAGCTAGAATTCCCCTTTAAGTTCACTGAACCCTGCCCCCACCACTAGGAATCATCCTTTGCAATCTGTAAGGGAGGACCATATGGTTAAATTGCAGGTCTGCATCCTCGGTGGATGCTGGAAAAGCGGAGGCTGAGCCAGATTCCACTAAACTGTCGTGAGCGGCTTTCAAGGTTGAGGTGAGTGATGCAAGCTTCAGACGACCAATGATAAAAGCCCGGCCGCCATTGGCTCTCTCCAGCCGCGCCGTCTTGTGAGATAGCGCTCCCTCATCATAATGGATGTCTCCCTCTCTGAATTATATTCACATTTTGCCTGTCCTTTGTAGAAGAAGAGTGGCCGTCTATTAGATCTGCTCAAGCGATTACTTTTCAGGAGCTGCTAAAAAGTTAAGATTAATTTCTAAATAGAAAAGCAGGTGACGAGAGCGAGAAACCAGAAAATCCGAAGACGACGGGAGCGGTGAATATCAACTGCAAGAAAAAACACACCAAGCGCACAGTGATAGCCGATCCAGTACAAGAACTCACATCTACAATCCTCTCCACAAGGGGCAGCATTATAGTAGTTATATTCTTGTACGTAGGAGCAGTATTATTGTATTTATATTCTTGTACATAGGAGCAGTATTATAGTAGTTATATTCATGTACATAGGAGGCAGTATTATAGTAGTTATATTCTTGTACATAGGAGGCAGTATTATAGTAGTTATATTCTTGTACATAGGAGCAGTATTATAGTAGTTATATTCTTGTACATAGGAGCAGTATTATAGTAGTTATATTCTTGTACATAGGAGCAGTATTATAGTAGTTATATTCTTGTACATAGGAGCAGTATTATAGAAGTTATATTCTTGTACATAGGAGCAGTATTATAGTAGTTATATTCTTGTACAAAGGAGCAGTATTATAGTAGTTATATTCTTTTACATAGGAGCAGTATTATAGTAGTTATATTCATGTACATAGGAGGCAGTATTATAGTAGTTATATTCTTGTACATAGGAGCAGTATTATAGTAGTTATATTCTTGTACATAGGAGCAGTATTATAGTAGTTATATTCTTGTACATAGGAGCAGTATTATAGTAGTTATATTCTTGTACATAGGAGGCAGTATTATAGTAGTTATATTCTTGTACATAGGATCAGTATTATAGCAGTTATATTCTTGTACATAGGAGCAGTATTATAGTAGATATATTCTTGTACATAGGAGGCAGTATTATAGTAGTTATATTCTTGTACATAGGAGCAGTATTATAGTAGTTATATTCTTGTACATGGGAGACAGTATTATAGTAGTTATATTCCTGTACATAGGAGCAGTATTATAGTAGTTATATTCTTGTGCATGGGGCAGTATTATAGTAGTTATATTCTTGAACATAGGAGCAATATTATAGTAGTTATATTTTTGTACATAGGAGCAGTATTATAGTAGTTATATTTCTTGCACATAGGAGACAGTATTATAGTAGTTATATTCTTGTACTTAGGAGGCAGTATTATAGTAGTTATATTCTTGTACATAGAAGCAATATATAGCAGTTATATTCTTGTACATAGGAGCAGTATTATAGTAGTTATATTCTTGTGCATAGGAGCAGTATTATAGTAGTTATATTCTTGTACATAGGAGCAATATTATAGTAGTTATATTTTTGTACATAAAAGCAGTATTATAGTAGTTATATTCTTGCACATAGGGGTAGTATTATAGTAGTTATATTCTTGTACATAGAAACTGTATTATAGTAGTTATATACTTGTACATAGGAGACAGTATTATCATAGTCATATTGTACATAGGAGGTTGGCTCTGTGGTTGGCTCCATGACCGACACTGGATATTCGTTTTTTATATCAGCTCTTCTCAGCTTGTATTATTCTTCTTATGTCAGACTTCACTGTAGTTCTTGCATTTTCTTCATGAATGAGCCATAGGTTTACTTGAACTCGTGATATAAGTGTTCATATGAGAAATCAGAAATGTGAATAAAATATAATGATTTTCCTTTACATTTTAATGTCCGTGAACATCAGTTTCCTGAGAATAGTTATTCAGTATCGTCAGGATGCTGGACGGCTTATCAGGGGCAGTGCCAGAGATAAGAGCGTTAATTAGGGGGCATGATTTCAAGGGAGAGATAAGCATCATTTCAATTACTCTGTGAGGCACATTAATCATTGCAGTTTCCTCTGTGGGTCACTCCTCCTTTCCACGTCAGCCGAAATCTGCTACATGTGTGTAGTGTTCAACTTCGGTGGAAACTGATTTTTATTCTGTACTTTGTTACAATGTATCTGATTGATCTGTTAGTAAATATTTGACTATTAATGGGGTTGTGATTGGGGATTAGGCAGGTCAGCAGCGTCAGAAATCAACTCTATATCACCTTATCTAATCTATTCCTCTGATAGGGGTTTTTCACCCAAATCCACCTGTGCTTCTACTTCCCAAGTGAATGTTCCTGTAGACATTCAGAAGTTTGGAAAAGCTGGGTAACCCCTCCCTGCCCCCCCCCCCCCATAATGATATATTTGGTATATCTCCAACTGACCATATGAATACATAACTATGCAGACTAGGGTAAACTTGTGGATAAATGTGATGCGTAGGAGGTGTGATGGCGGCCATATTGCTTACTACTCAGCTTTCCCAGTAGCACGTACATCCATTGAATAAAGTATTTAATGACTTCGAAGAAGAGATGGAGTCATCTACTAATTCTAACTCATGATTTAAATTTTTGGTTGTAATAGTGGTGACCTCCATCACTCAATGGCTCCATTCCTTGCCCTCCCAGGGGGTGTTCACCCAGCTCATTGCCCGTGGCCCTTACACTGCCCCTACCTGGTGCTGCCTGAGCTGACCACCTCACCTGGCCTCATTGGTGGTGCACACCTGACTTTATAGTGAACCAGACCCTGCTCCCATATCAGTTCATAACTAGGCAGATTAGCATTGAAGAAACCCAAAACATGGAGGGCAAGAGCAGTGGAACCGGAAAGGGCAGCCATATTGCTTCTCACTCAGCTTTCCCAGAAGCAGATATGACAAATGGCTAGCTGAGAGATATGGTTGCCCTGTTATAATACAAGGGGTTGAGTCCAATCCATAGGCCTTGCAGGAGGATTTTGCAGCCAGAAAGTGTGTGTGTGTGTGTGTGCGGATCGCGGAGGAATACTAACAGAAGCCGCCTTTCAGCTGCCACATCACAGGGCGCTCTGCGGCCTCAATCCCAGCTTTGTCTTCCCAGCGCCCTCCATTGTGTTCCTCATACAAGACGCCTTTGAGAAGACTAGAAATGAGAGGAGAAGCCAAAGTAGGAGGACGAAGTGGAGCTGAAGGATCAGCAGCCCCCGGGCATCTCCTGCATAGAGGTCTCAGTTGGGGGCCAACCAATATTCTCAGCATAAGATGCATTGCTTCCTGGGGCCACAGCACACACACGGTTAAAAAAGAGTGCATCACCAGAAGTAAATATTTTCTTCCTCACTGGCTTTCATTCATTCGAGGTCAAAATAAAAGGGCCCCGGAGAAGCAGAATGTTTGTAGTTTGTATACAGGTGGGGTTTAGTGAGATAGGGCCCCTGGTATTTATGCTTCTTATCATCTCTCCTCCCCTGCGGACTGTTTCCCCTTCTTTGTGATTTGGTGAAGTATAAAAAGAATGTAACTCAGGATCAGTAATGTGAATACACAGTGACTGCACCAGCAGAATAGTGAGTGCAGCTCTGGAGTATAATACAGGATGTAACTCAGGATCAGTACAGGATAAGTAATGTATGTACACAGTGAGTGCACCAGCAGAATAGTGAGTGCAGCTCTGGAGTATAATACAGGATGTAACTCAAGGATCAGTACAGGATAAGTAATGTATGTACACAGTGACTGCACCAGCAGAATAGTGAGTGCAGCTCTGGAGTATAATACAGGATGTAACTCAGGATCAGTACAGGATAAGTAATGTATGTACACAGTGACTGCACCAGCAGAATAGTGAGTGCAGCTCTGGAGTATAATACAGGATGTAACTCAGGATCAGTACAGGATAAGTAATGTATGTACACAGTGACTGCACCAGCAGAATAGTGAGTGCAGCTCTGGAGTATAATACAGGATGTAACTCAGGATCAGTACAGGATAAGTAATGTATGTACACAGTGACTGCACCAGCAGAATAGTGAGTGCAGCTCTGGAGTATAATACAGGATGTAACTCAGGATAAGTACAGGATAAGTAATGCTTGTATGCAGTGACTTCATCAGCAGAATAGTGAGTGCAGCTCTGGAGTATAATACAGGATGTAACTCAGGATAATACAGGATAAGTAATGCTTGTATGCAGTGACTTCATCAGCAAAATAGTGAGTGCAGCTCTGGAGTATAATACAGGATATAACTCAGGATCAGTACAGGATAAGTAATGTATGTACACAGTGACTCCACCAGCAGAATAGTGAGTGCAGCTCTGGGGTATAATACAGGATGTAACTCAGGATCAGTACAGGATAAGTAATGTATGTACACAGTGACTGCACCAGCAGAATAGTGAGTGCAGCTCTGGAGTATAATACAGGATGTAACTCAGGATCAGTACAGGATAAGAAATGTATGTACACAGTGACTGCACCAGCAGAATAGTGAGTGCAGCTCTGGAGTATAATACAGGATGTAACTCAGGATCAGTACAGGATAAGTAATGTCTGTACACAGTGACTGCACCAGCAGAATAGTGAGTGCAGCTCTGGGGTATAATACAGGATGTAACTCAGGATCAGTACAGGATAAGTAATGTATGTACACAGTGACTGCACCAGCAGAATAGTGAGTGCAGCTCTGGAGTATAATACAGGATGTAACTCAGGATCAGTACAGGATAAGTAATGTATGTACACAGTGACTGCACCAGCAGAATAGTGAGTGCAGCTCTGGAGTATAATACAGGATGTAACTCAGGATCAGTACAGGATAAGTAATGTATGTACACAGTGACTGCACCAGCAGAATAGTGAGTGCAGCTCTGGAGTATAATACAGGATGTAACTCAGGATCAGTACAGGATAAGTAATGTATGTACACAGTGACTGCACCAGCAGAATAGTGAGTGCAGCTCTGGAGTATAATACAGGATGTAACTCAGGATCAGTACAGGATAAGTAATGTATGTACACAGTGACTGCACCAGCAGAATAGTGAGTGCAGCTCTGGAGTATAATACAGGATGTAACTAAATGATTTTCCTATTTCATGACGTAAAGTCATAGTTTTATTAAAGACACGGAGGCGAGTATTGCTATCTCCTTCTTTACTTTCCACCAATAGCAGCAAAGAAGAAATTTACATAATCATAACAATGAAGGACCCTCCCCTCTCAGATCCTATAATAAGCAGTGTCCTCTTAGCAACTTCCTCTTTCTTTGGAACCGAAACACCAACTGCATAACCGGAACTGGAACCGAAACCGGAAACTGGAACTGGACCCGAGAACGATAAACAAACTGGTCCATCACACTGTAGAATTCAAGCCAACATGGCCAACACCTCCGGAAACCCGGGACAACGCAGAAGTCCATACGTCGTGGAACCTTCAACCTGAAACAAAGCAAATAATATAGCCAGTGTAAGAGTCAGGCAGAAATTGAACAAAACCGACCCAGGAAAACGGTCGTACATTAAAAGGTCGCTGAAAACAGAACCATAAACAGTCAGTAATGCAACTATGCAAGTATACGTAATAAATAACCATAAACGACAATGTAAACAGTCCAATAAATTAAAACCACAAAAGGGCGGGCAGGAACAACCCAGGGCGGGCAATACTCGCCTCCGTGTCTTTAATAAAACTATGACTTTACGTCATGAAATAGGAAAATCATTTAGTTTTACATCAAGACACGGAGGCTCATATTGCAAGTTCAAAGCTGAGCAATAATCGATGAAAACACATGAGGGGGCGGACGAAAATAAAATTCTCTGAACGTTGTGGCCCTAGACCAGTCAGCCAAACGCAAAATGGCCTCCAAACGAGCCCCCTGAAACGGCCAGGGCAGTGGCAGCCGCGCCCCTGGCCGAATGAGCGGTAAAGACCGCCGTATCAATCCCAGACAGGGACATGACCCACTTCATCCAACGCGCCAATGTGGGACTAGACACCGGGCCAAAAGGATGGCGAATGGAGAGGAACAGTTGTGGAACGTCCGCAGAGCGGTGAGTCCGAGTACGCGACTCATACTCCCGCAAACAGGCCACCGGACAGAGCGCCGGGGAAGACGAGAAACAGGGATAAGAGACAGACCGAATATTAGTCTTAGTGCGCCGCGTAATGTTAAATGTGACGCCCTAGGGAGAAAAGGACCTAGCGTCATGATCAAAAGCCCTGACGTCAGAAACCCTCTTACAAGAAATGAGACAAAAGAGGGCCAACAACTTGGTAGACAGTTGTCGGAGAGAAAGAGCCGTGTTCTCAGGCCACGCAGAGAGAAAAGAGAGGACCAGGGAAACGTCCTACGTAGTGGTGAAGCGTGGCCGAGGAGGCCGAGCCAAGCGCGATCCACATAGCAGGCGTGACACCGAAGGGTGTTGACCCGCCGGAACGCCATCAAAACCTTGATGAGTTGAAGAAATCGCCGAACGGAACAAAGTAATGGTCCGATAAGCCTTTCCCGCCTCAAAAAGGGATGTAAGGAACCGCAGTAAGTGGGTCACAGGCGCCGAAACGGGATCCAGGTTGCGGTCCACGCACCAGCTAACCCAAGATCCCCAAGCTGCCCGGTAAGATTTTCGGGTGCCGGGAGCCCAAGCGTTGTACAGGAGGCGTCTAGTTGCCTCCGAAATGCCCTCGACCTCTCCGGGAGTCCGGAGATCCGGCACGCTAGAAGTTGAAGGGAGCCGTCGAGCAGCAGGGGGTGAGGAACACCCAGAGGGCCCTGGAGGAGATCCGTCTGACCCGGAAGGAGGAGAGGCACGTCCGCCAGGAGTTCCAGGAGGATCGGGTACCATGCTTGAGTCCCCCAGAAGGGGATCACCACCACCAATTCCGCAACTTGACGACGAGCCTGCAGCAGCATCCTCGGAATCATGGCAAAAGTTGGAAATGCGTAGTGTAGAGCCGACGACCAGTCCTGAAGAAACGCATCCACCGCCTCCGCCTCCGGATCCGGGCGCCAGCTGAAGAACCTGGGAAGGTGAGTATTGAGCCGCGACGCGAAGAGGTCTATGGCGCAAGGACCCCAGGTGTCCGAGATCGTGGAGAACATTTCCGGTGCTAGCCTCCAGTCGCCGCCGTCCGCGAAGCATCGGGAACTCCGATCCGCCCGGACGTTGTGTAGGCCCGGAAGGTACTCCGCCTGCACCATGATGTCCCTGGAAAGACAGCAAGACCAGAACTCTTTTGCCAGTCGAGCCAAGGTAGCCGATTGGGTGCCGCCCAGGTGATAGACCTAGCGGACCGCCGACACATTGTCCATGCGTAGTCGGATGCATGCATGCGCCATGCCATTGGAGAAACTGCGGATGGCAAACGAGCCCGCCAGGAGTACCAGAGCGTTGATGTAAGGATGGCTCTCTGCCTCCGACCAATCGACCCCCTGTGGAGACACCTTCGCAGTGGGCACCCCAGCCCTGGAGACTCGCGTCCGACTCTATCGTGAATTCTGGTTGAAATCCGAAGATCGCTCTGCCGTTCCAGGCTTCCAAGTTGTCTATCCAACAACGAAGTTCCTCCCGAGCCTCTTGATCCAGAACCACCGTGTCCGCGAATGAGACCCCAGCAAGAAGATGGGCAATCTTCAGGCGCTGTAGAGTTCGATAATGGAGAGGGGCGGGAAAACACCGCCTGGATAGAGGAGGCCAGCAGGCCAAAGATGCGAGCCAGGTGGCGTAGGGATAGGGATGTAGCCGAGAGGGCATGTCTCAATTCCTTGCGGAGCGCCCGCAACTTCTCCGATGGGAGACTGAGAGATTCCGCCACAGAGTCCACCGCGAAGCCCAGGAACTCCATCCGTCGAGACGGCATGAGGCAGGACTTCTCGGGGTTCAGCAGAAAAACAAGAGCTGAAAGGAGGGTCGAGGCCCACTGGAGGAGCTGAAGCAGCGTCGTCCGACATTGATGCATAATGAGGATGTCGTCTAAATAGATGACTAGACGTACACCCCGACTCCGCAGCCAGGCCACGACCGGGCGCAGGAGCTTGGTAAAGCACCATGGCGCCGAACGGGAGGCAAGTGAAGCGCCACACTTCGCCCCTCCACAGGAAACGCAAGAGATCCCTGGACGAGCAGGCAATCGGGACCGTCAGATAGGCATCCTTGAGGTCCAGTTTCACCATCCAGTCCCCTGGGATCAGTAAGTCCCGAAGGAGGTGAATACCCTCCATCTTGAAGTGGCGATAGCGCACCACGGAGTTCAGGGCCCGGAGAGTTATAACCGGACGCATTTGTCCACCTTTCTTCTGAACCAGAAAGATGTTGCTGAGCACGCCCCCCGGAGTGGGAGGGGCCCTTTCTATCGCCCTTTTTTGAAAAAGGGAATATAGCTCTAAGTCCACAAGCTCCCTGTCTGGCAGGGCTAGGGGCAGTGTCGGGTGAGACGGGATGCGATTTGGCGATTCCGTGAGCTCTATGTGGAATCCCTGCACAGTGGTCAGCACCCATGGGTCTGATGTAATGCTGGACCAAACGTGGACACAAAGACGGAGTCTGCCCCCTACACAAGGAACCAAAGAAGTCCCCACTGGGGAAGGACTTACCGAAGGACTTTCGGAAATTGGGATTTCCTCGAACGGATCTCGACCGCCATTGACCGCCTCTGGTCGGGAAGAACGGAGGAGGATTCCCTTTGGTCCTGGAAGGGTGGTCTCTGGGAGTGGAGACCCGTCCTTGAAAGACCCTACGCATGGAGGACTGGGCCTTGTGCAGGGCAGTAAATGCTCCCACTTACGCCGTTCAATGGCCAGGGAGGAGTTGGTACTGCCAGCAATGCAAATGGCTCTCTGAATCCAGCCCGTAAGCTCCTCCGGATCTATTGGAGAGCCGTCCGCTCTGGCCGATTCGGCCATTTCAAAGATCTTGGCGAGAGGGCCAAAAATGTCAAGGAGTTTATCCTGACAACTCTTAAGTGCGGAATCCCACCCCTAACGGGGGTTCCGGCCGGTGTTAGCCAAAACTGTGTCATCTTGGGATCCACAGATGGCGTTTTACAGACCTTGTTGGGGGATCAATGGTCTGGGGCATTCAGATCGGAGCTTGCTGCGCGCCTCTTTGCTTAGAGGACGGCGCACCCAATGCTCAAGGTAATCGCTCACATGAGCCACCGGCAGCCACTCCGCCGACCAGGGGTGGTGGAGGGCGTCAGGGTCAAATAACGGGTTACCTGAGGGGTCCACCAAGGTAGAAGCCGTGGTAGGGGCAGTGGCGGATGCGCCCACGGACCCAGAGGTGGAAGGCCTAGGGCCAGAGGTACCCGGAAGACCAGATTCCATCTCCATCTCTATCTCTCCCTCAGAGTGGCCGCTCGCCTCCGCACAAGCCTCCATATCGGATTCTATTTCCGAATCCACATCGCTATTTTGTGCTCTAGCACATTTCCACGTTCGCGCCCTTTCTGCCTGGCGCGGCAAGGCTCTTTTGCGCGATCTCAGCGCGCTATCCTGGGTGGCTTGAATCACACCAATCATAGTCTCCTGGGGTGCAGGAGGTTCAATGGCAGGCTGCGGTCTATTAACTACAGGCGACTGAGTAGAGGGGCCAGGGGCATGGGCAGCTATGGCCTGAGAGATGGTTTGGGAGATCATGGAGGACATGGATCCCATTGCCTCAATAATGGCGCTAGAGACCGAGCGTTGTAGCTCCAGGGCCTGCGCATTAATGGCTAGTGAACTGGGGTCCCCAGTGGATGGGGGGGGATTAGGCCCAGAGGGGGAGCGGTCAGAAGACATGATCCAAGAGTACTAATAATATATATATATATATATAAACTCTAGGGCAGAGAACCTAATAGGGATGCCTATTAAATAAGGGTAATATAGCTGGGCGGGAAGCTAACCTAACGAGGGGTTAATCACCCCAAAGGCCGCAGGGTAGGAGCCGATCCGGAGCCGAAACGAACTGAGGTGCACGGCAGTATCCTCTGAAATCCCGCGAGAGGACAGGCGGGAGCTCCCCAAGATGGCCGCCGAGATCTCGCGAGATCTCGGAGCCGCGGGAAGCGAAGCGGGACCTGCCGCGGACACCTGAACCGCCGAGAACAAGCAGAGAGGAACGGAGCAGTGAGCGAAGGTAACGCAAGGGGAGGAAAGAGGGGAGACGCAGAGCGCACCCCAAGGGAAAAGGCGGCGACATACAATGGGAACAAACGCAGGGGACGAAGAACGGAGGGCAGGGGGAGAACGGGGGGGAGGTGAAAGACCCCCAAACGATAAGCGCAATAGGCGTAGGGGCAATTAAACCGCAAATAAGAAAATACCCACAATGAGGGGAAAAAGGAAAAAACACCCTGCAGGAGGGCAGAAGGCTATGAGTATAGACAAGCCCTACTAAAACCCAGGGTAATAAAATTAATGGGATTCATAAAACATGCGATAACACAGACCACAAAATACAGAAACAACTTATCTTTGGTGGAGCAGCAAAGAAAGAGGGAAGTTACTAAGAGGACACTGCTTATTATAGGATCTGAGAGGGGAGGGTCCTTCATTGTTATGATTATGTAAATTTCTTCTTTGCTGCTATTGGTGGAAAGTAAAGAAGGAGAAAGCAATACGAGCCTCCGTGTCTTGATGTAAAACTCAGGATCAGTACAGGATAAGTAATGTATGTACACAGTGACTGCACCAGCAGAATAGTGAGTGCAGCTCTGGAGTATAATACAGGATGTAACTCAGGATCAGTACAGGATAAGTAATGTATGTGCACAGTGACTGCACCAGCAGAATAGTGAGTGCAGCTCTGGAGTATAATACAGGATGTAACTCAGGATCAGTACAGGCTAAGTAATGTATGTACACAGTGACTGCACCAGCAGAATAGTGAGTGCAGCTCTGGAGTATAATACAGGATGTAACTCAGGATCAGTACATGATAAGTAATGTATGTACACAGTGACTGCACCAGCAGAATAGTGAGTGCAGCTCTGGAGTATAATACAGGATGTAACTCAGGATCAGTACATGATAAGTAATGTATGTACACAGTGACTGCACCAGCAGAATAGTGAGTGCAGCTCTGGAGTATAATACAGGATGTAACTCAGGATCAGTGCAGGATAAGTAATGTATGTACACAGTGACTGCACCAGCAGAATAGTGAGTGGATCAAATAGTTTTATTTACACAATAAAAGCACACAGAGCTATGGGGACTGGGTATTGAGGATGTGCTAGCGGCCATCTAGCAACCCATGTCCTCAGCTCTATACCCAAAATCCCGGTGACAGGATCCCTTTAAAAGCTTAATGCCGTTTTCCTTAGAAATCCTTGGATTGTGTTATTTGTGTTGTAGGTTTTATTGCAGCACGGTTCCCAGTCTGTTGTGAGAACACATCACCGCGGTTCTGTACTTAGATACTTGGACAATATTGAGGTATGAGGCATAATGGGCCTCGTGCTTCATTGGTGTCTTAAGATCCCAGTGACTTGGGAATCTGTAGCTTCCTGAATGTCCGTTTGTCCGGGGAGGTCCTACGGACGCTGTGATGTGAGCCGCGGTGTCAGGGGTGATCTGTGGCTTCATCTTCTATACGATGTGATTGCTGTTAATGGATATGGAGCCATTTTACGAGATACTTAATGAATTTTATTTTCCTCCAGTAACGGGTCCCCAAAGTCCCGACCTTTCTGTACAGAACTGACCAACCATCATGTTCGGCTTTCCGCAGCCCCCCTGGGGGCCCCCGACATGTGCAGAATGAGATGTGAGCCGTTTCGGCAGACCCCCCCCCCCTACATCTTCACGAGCCGCTGAATGAAATGTTTACTAGAACACCTCATTTATTACGCCCCCCCCTCCCCCCGGACACAGAGGACGCCTCAGTCCTGTCCAAGTCCATGTCCTACATGCGGAAAACTAATGAGGACCTTAAAGGGAGAACGCCCCCTAAAATAAACCCAACCGGCTTTACACTCGTCACCCAGTCCAGACCTAGGCCATTATCACGCAGAGCTATGTTCCACCTGCTTACTCTCATTCCACGCTGTCTGTGTTGGTGTCAGTCCTCACTGTAGTCATAGCATTCTATTCTTTAATCAGGAGGAAGCTGATGAACATTTTTTTTAAATATTATTTCCAGATACATAAACAGTAGACTTGTATAGAGCCTATTTAATATCTATTTAAAGCCAAGAATCGACTGCAGAACGCCGGGTCCAGCTGCAGATGGAGATTACCAACAGCAATACAACACCGACCCATTGTAACGAAAACCCAGCACAAAATCTATTTTGATGCAGCCCATGCAATCTCCTGCGTGTGGATACGCGGCCAGCTCTCCTGTCCTCCGCTTGGATGGCCGGTTCTGCAACGCTGGGCCGCGTTCCCCTGCAGCATAAGCAGATTAATCAATGTGGGGCGACATCTGTCAGACTATTGAGCTCCTCTCCGCCGTTATCTGCCGCCTGCACTTGAGGCGAGCGTCTGTGTAATATTCTGCCTCATTATCTTCCTTTCTCCACACAGGCGCACAAAGCGCAGGGATGTTAAGCTCGCCACCAGCAGAGGGAATTGGCAGCCATCGAGTGTCGCCTGCCAACTCTCCTTGAACTTCACTGAGACTTTGGGAAATTCAAATGCTCTCCCTGTCCGCCGCAGCCGCGTTCTCATAGGCGACCGGGGAGGGGGGGGGGGGGGACCACCGAGATGGAGGGCGGCTGCGGAGATGATGAAAAGTATCCTGGAAAATGATGAGTTCAGTTGTACTGTTATAATAATACCTAAGTAATTATGTGTTTTACAATTACTAAATAATACCGCCATACAGTGCCGAGAGGAGTGCCTAAATAATACTGCCATTCATTGGCAAAAGATATGCCCAAATAATACTGCCCTTCAGTGCCAAAAGATATGCCTAAATAATACCGCCATTCAGTGCCAAACGTTGTGCCTAAATAATACCGCCATTCAGTGCCAAAATATATGCCTAAATAATACTGCCCTTCAGTGCCAAGAGGAGTGTCTAAAAAATACTGCCACTCATTGGCAAAAGATATGCCTAAATAATACCGCCATTCAGTGCCAAACGCTGTGCCTAAATAATACTGCCATTCAGTGCCAAAAGATATGCCTAAATAATACTGCCATTCAGTGCTAAAAGATATGGCTAAATAATACCGCCATTTAGTGCCAAACGTTGTGCCTAAATAATACCGCCATTCAGTGCCAAACGTTGTGCCTAAATAATACTGCCATTCAGTGCCAAAAGATATGCCTAAATAATACCGCCATTCAGTGCCAAAAGATATGGCTAAATAATACTGCCATTCAGTGCCAAAAGAAGGGTCTAAGTAATAATGTTATTCAGTGCCAAAAGTTGTGCCTAAATAATACCGCCATTCAGTGCCAAACGCTGTGCCTAAATAATACTGCCATTCAGTGCCAAAAGATATGCCTAAATAATACTGCCATTCAGTGCTAAAAGATATGGCTAAATAATACCGCCATTTAGTGCCAAACGTTGTGCCTAAATAATACCGCCATTCAGTGCCAAACGTTGTGCCTAAATAATACTGCCATTCAGTGCCAAAAGATATGCCTAAATAATACCGCCATTCAGTGCCAAAAAATATGGCTAAATAATACTGCCATTCAGTGCCAAAAGAAGGGTCTAAGTTATAATGTTATTCAGTGCCAAAAGTTGTGCCTAAATAATACCGCCATTCAGTGCCAAAAGAAGGGTCTAAGTTATACTTTAAAACCTAAAGTAAAACCTAAATATTACCACAATTTGGTAACCTAAATAATCGTGTCATTTGCTGCCAAAAAGGAAACCCTAAATAATACTGCAATACAGTGCAAAAATAGATACTCTAATAATGGAACCATTCAGTGGGTAAGGTATGCCTAAATAGCCCAATTTAGTGCCAAAGGAGCTGCTGTAATAATACTGTCATTCAGTGTAAAGAGTAGGCATACATAATACTCCCAGTTGGTGCCTGACTATATGATACCGTCTTTTAGCACCAAAATTACTTTCTATACTGTCAGACTGTACACAAGTAACAGTGCCGAATACCGCATCCCTCATCTGCATAGAGAAGTGGGGAGGGGCGGTGGAGAACTCTAGTTATGGGATGGTTCTGGGTGATCACTTTGAGGCATCGAGTGTAACCCTTTCTGTATCGCTCACTTTTCACACACTACCATCGGCGGTGGGACTGCAAAAATAATGTGCGGTATGTCTAGTGCTCCAGGTTTACATCTTCTCAGCACCTTCTAAACATATTTGCATCTAGAATTTTCTGCGCTCTGTTGTAATGAAAGAGCACAAAACGTAGAAAGTAAAGTGTATTTTTCAGCACTAGATGGCGCTCTTCGGTTTCATATTACACACCCTTGTAAGAAAGTGATTGGTCTCCCGTAATCCTCAGCAGCAGCACACCATGTGGCCAGTCCGGGTATGACAAGCACAACATATATTTCAGTATTTTTTAATGGGAAACATTCTTAAAGTGCGACCATTTTATTAGTCTCAGTCGGGTAATAGACGATGTCAAGCAGTTTGCATCTGAAGGAAGCCGTTGGACAATGTATCTAATCAACCCCTCGAAGGACAAGATGCGCCATGGTACAGAATGAGGACAATAGGGGGCTTTGTGATTATTAAAGGGGGGGAGGGGGCTGCGTGACATTGAATGCACATGTGCCTCCCAGAGACAGGCAGCTATAGATTTCCTCTGTCTACTTTATAGATTCCGTTCTGTAAGATCCAGGGACAGATCCAGCACAGAGGGGGACGCTGCCCCCATTAACAGCCGCCCAGTTACAATCAGGGACTGGAGTCATTTCTATAGGAAAAGGCATCACATGAGGCTGTAACAGATCGCCCCCCCCCCCCCATGTGCTAGTTATGTCACCCCCTATAATAACCTGATCCAGAGGTGGCTGCTGCCCCTATAGGTTCTGTCCTGGGGGATCTGATGGTCAGAATCTCCCACCCTGATCACTGGTCCCCCCCCCCCCCATGTCCTCATCCCGGGGACCCTCCGCTTGGATCATTGCCGATTCTCCTCTCACTGGAGAAAAGGAAAACATTTCTGAGAAAGCCAGAAAATGTTCTGCAAACAAGAGGGGATCTAATCTGCGGCGGATCTGATGCCAGTTATCCCCGGCATCGCCAAGACTAAGAAGGCGCTTAATGGGCCAAGAAGAAGGAGCCAAGAGCTTGTTGTTTATAGTTTCTCTCGGTTTTGTGCTCAGACTTTCCAGAAATTGTGTTTTTCAGTAGAATCCTTACAAATTATGTCGGATGAGCTAAGACGGGGCGGAGCAGAGGAAGAAGTGTAGATATAGAGGGATAGATAGATGGATAGATAGATATAGAGAGATAGATAATAGATATAGAGATAGATAGATGGATAGATAGATAGATAGATAGATAGATAGATAGATAGATAGATAGATATGAGATAGATAATAGATATAGAGATAGATAGATGGATAGATAGATAGATATGGGATATATAGATATGAGATAGATGGATAGAACAATCTGTCTGTCTATCCCATATCTATCTATCTATGTACTGCAGTGTAGAAACCAGGGGAGTAACTACTTCTGTAACAGCAAATGATTTACTTTCAGGGCCCACCACCTGTGACAGCAGGGGGCTGGCATATGTACCCTACAGTGGCACTAGCGACATTCTTTGCCCTGTTTCCAGTACCGCCTACAGGGAGGGGGGATGGTGCCCAACATAGCTCAGCACTGGCGAGAGATTGGTTGTGAAGAAGGACCTGTGTGATGTCATCATCGTGTGATCAGTGCAGGGAGAGACAGCGCTCAGCAGCGGTGCAGAAGGGAAGTAGTGAAGGACCTGTGTGATGTCATCATCCTGTGATCAGTGCAGGAAGAGACAGAGCTCAGCAGCGGTGCAGAAGGGAAGTAGTGCAGGACCTGTGTGATGTCATCATCATGTGATCAGTGCAGGAAGAGACAGAGCTCAGCAGCGGTGCAGAAGGGAAGTAGTGCAGGACCTGTGTGATGTCATCATCATGTGATCAGTGCAGGAAGAGACAGAGCTCAGCAGCGGTGCAGAAGGGAAGTAGTGCAGGACCTGTGTGATGTCATCATCATGTGATCAGTGCAGGAAGAGACAGAGCTCAGCAGCGGTGCAGAAGGGAAGTAGTGGAGGACCTGTGTGATGTCATCATCATGTGATCAGTGCAGGGAGAGACAGAGCTCAGCAGAGGTGCAGAAGGGAAGTAGTGCAGGACCTGTGTGATGTCATCATCATGTGATCAGTGCAGGAAGAGACAGAGCTCAGCAGCGGTGCAGAAGGGAAGTAGTGCAGGACCTGTGTGATGTCATCATCATGTGATCAGTGCAGGGAGAGACAGAGCTCAGCAGCGGTGCAGAAGGGAAGTAGTGCAGGACCTGTGTGATGTCATTATCGTGTGATCAGTGCAGGGAGAGACAGAGCTCAGCAGCGGTGCAGAAGGGAAGTAGTGAAGGACCTGTGTGATGTCATCATCCTGTGATCAGTGCAGGAAGAGACAGAGCTCAGCAGCGGTGCAGAAGGGAAGTAGTGCAGGACCTGAGTGATGTCATCATCGTGTGATCAGTGCAGGGAGAGACAGAGCTCAGCAGCGGTGCAGAAGGGAAGTAGTGAAGGACCTGTGTGATGTCATCATCCTGTGATCAGTGCAGGAAGAGACAGAGCTCAGCAGCGGTGCAGAAGGGAAGTAGTGCAGGACCTGAGTGATGTCATCATCGTGTGATCAGTGCAGGGAGAGACAGAGCTCAGCAGCGGTGCAGAAGGGAAGTAGTGAAGGACCTGTGTGATGTCATCATCCTGTGATCAGTGCAGGAAGAGACAGAGCTCAGCAGCGGTGCAGAAGGGAAGTAGTGCAGGACCTGTGTGATGTCATCATCATGTGATCAGTGCAGGGAGAGACAGAGCTCAGCAGCGGTGCAGAAGGGAAGTAGTGCAGGACCTGTGTGATGTCATCATCATGTGATCAGTGCAGGGAGAGACAGAGCTCAGCAGCGGTGCAGAAGGGAAGTAGTGAAGGACCTGTGTGATGTCATCATCCTGTGATCAGTGCAGGGAGAGACAGAGCTCAGCAGCGGTGCAGAAGGGAAGTAGTGCAGGACCTGAGTGATGTCACTATGTGGGGGGTGTAGCTCATGTGCAGGGTGTGAAGAAGAGGTTAGCGGCTTCTACTCCTATATACGTTGTCAAATGCTAGGAGTTGTAGTTCTTTCCTTATCCTGACTCCCTGTAATGTCCTCTGATAGCCTGGACACGGTGGGGGTTGTTGTTCTCATATGCCCCTCTCCCTATACTGTGTAACACAGTTTATAAGGCTGAAAAAGGGACATCTGTCCATCCAGTTCTGCCTGTTTCTTGTTAAATGTCCTTATATTATGACTCTTTCATGCTCTAGTTACCACCAAAGCTGTGTACTGATGCCCTATTATAACAATCTGGTCATGCTGGGAGTTGTAGTTCTGTCCTATTATACCCTTCTCCCTATAATGTCTACTGCCACACTAAAATAACAGTCTGGACAGGCTGGGAGTTGTAGTCCCCAGTCATTGGCTGCAACCGTGAGGATGGATGTTGATGCGGAGAGACCCGGGACCTGCAGGACCGGCAGCATACGATCTCCACTGCGGGTCCGGTCACAAGGTGATCCCGCGTCATATGCGGTGGGTGGCTGCTGCGGTTACATGGACGTCCAAATATTTTCTATGGGGCCTAGTGATGGTAGAAACCGTACTGTACGCGGGGAGCATAAAGCTTTACAATGCGCAGCCAACACTTCCTTTATAGCCGATTGTTCACACTCGACCTGCAGTTCTCCTATCACAAGCACAGAGAGATTCCAGCACATCGCGCAAACCCAGCTCTGCTACATCAGTATTTTTTCCATGATGAAATAGACGGCAGGAGGACAGTGATTAAGGACATGACATTTTCTCCATCTATCAATGTCACAGGTCCCACCCCTGCTTATGTACATCTGACCTCTCCCATCAAGGGTGCACCTAGCCTTTGCTGCCCCTTCCTCCCAATGGCAATTTCTTAACCTAACCCCTTTACTTTGGCTGCCCCTCTCTTGCCCCTACCTGTTGCAATCACCTCACCTGGCCTCATTGGTGGTGCACCCCTGTATCCCATCCATGGACAGCGTCCGACAGGGTTCAAACATTATCTGCTGCAGCCACAGGTCTCTGGCGCCGCTTATCTTTGCAAGAAAATCCCAGGAAAGAACCGAGAAATGTTGAGTTGTCATCAGCCCGTCCCTTTAAACGTCAAGTTCATTGCAGATGACTTTTCTTTTGCAATCTTTGTATTGGGTGCACCGGCCCTTTAAGCAGCAGCAGGTACGGCGGTTAAATGGCGGCGCATCGCTCACTCGGTTTTAATCTCCTTGGATGGGATGTAACATAATATATTATTTAATGCATCCTTTTAATTTGGGAACAGAAGAAAATGAGCTGTCTGGGAGGACGCTGCGGAGCTGCTCTGCAGAGAATTCTCCGGAATAATTATGCGGGATCGGCGTATTGCAGGAGGCCGCTCTCTGCATTCCTCACACATTTTATAAGGTGCAGTCATTACAGTTTTAATATGCTTTGTAAAATTAATTATAATTAACTTTTCAATAGGAGGGAAAAAAACATACTTGTAATTAGATTTATTGCTTTGTTATAAATCCCGCTCATCATAGTATTTTCCGTAATCTGATTTTGCCGCCTTTTATGGAGACTCGAGCATCTTTAGCGCAATTCTGCTGATTTATTTTTTAGATGCTTAAGGAGGATCTGTCTTACAAAAGTAGCAAAAATGTTACTTTGTTACATGTTACATTGTTACAGCGTCACTTTTGGGTAGTGGCGATGTCTGGTATTGCAGCTCACCTCGATTCTCGTGGATATCAGGCATAACTTAAAGCTCTTGTTTCTCAATGCACAATCTACACCAGTGCCCCCCCCCCCCCCAAAAAAAAATTAAAAAAATAAAAATAAAATAAAAACTTCACATGCTTTTTTTTATAATGCTGACCAACCCCCCTTCACCACGCCGTAGAGTGATGGCAGCCATTCCCACCTATATGACCCTTGAGTTGATGGAAATGTGCCTTGTGGATGACCCTCATTTGGGACTTGTCTAATTTTAAGAGGTTGTCCTATCTCATGCCACCCAACTATCGCATTTTCCTTGGCATTGTGAAGCAAAAACGGTCCTACAAGGGCGTGGTTTATGCAAATATTTTCCTGGACTGTGTAAGTAATGATGCAGCAGAGTCCATTATAGTTTCCTACTCCTTGGTAGTCCTGTCCCCCTAAATGTTCTCCTTGCAGAGATCTATTTGATGTGAGGAGTTTTACATGCAATGCATGCTGGGAAAAATTATGCAAATGAGCTCCCCCTGAAGACAAGACTAACTCTCTAGTGCCATCTGCAGGTCACTTCCCTGTAAGTCCATGTCTGACCCATTCAAGGGCCTTGAAACATGATCCTTGAGGAACACACATCTTGAAGGAACCGAGTAAAAATCTCCCAACACATTCTATAGTTGTCCTCATGACATGAAGAAAGAGGACACTTCTGATTTGCTTAATCAGTAAGTCCCAGGTGCTCCCTACAACAATTTAAACTTCCCATTCTTGGCCAAGTTGTCTTTTTGAATTTTTGTTTTCCACCTTCTGGAGATGGAACATTTCTTGCTTGGTTGAATGTGAAGCACCAAATCCAAAATCTTTAACAGCCCTACCCCCACCAAATGCCTTTTACAGCTGTCTCCTGATGAGGCAGAGTCCCCTCAAACCCCAGGCCCCACTTTATCCTCACGTCTGCTTGCTTCTACCTACAGTCAAGGCAGGGAACACATGGAGAACACAGTCTTTGTGTAAATGTGGACACGTGGAGATGTCATGGAGGGTTTATTTTTACGTACAGGAGAGATCCTGTTGACTTTCATTTTCTGTATTGATCTGCTTCTCATTGTTTCGAAGCTGTTAGATCTGTCTGGGAACCAATTTTAGATAACTATTTTTACAAACCTTGTAGGACACAGTGTCTGATGCAAGCTTTACTACGTAGATCTAGCTTGAGGCTTCTGACTTATTCCTGGTCCCACCATCAGGATGGAATTCATCTTTTGAGATGGCCAAATCTTCTAGGATAATATGGTGTATAGTTAGATCAAAAAGAGGACCATAAACATGAGATAACCATCGGCCAATACACATATGTAACATACGCCTCTGTTCTCTCAAGACAACTTTGGTGGCAGCTTATCTTCCCAAGAGCAAGCAAATCAATCATGGTCAAACCCAACATATCTAAACCTTCTCTACCCCATCATCTGCTCTGGTGGGAGAGTTGGCAAAGGACTTTGCCTCTGCTGGTGGGTGCAACAAGCCACTTTTCCTTGGCCAGGGTAAGTAGATACATGGCTAGGGCAGAACATTGATGCTTTGCTCCAGGTAAGGAAAATCCAACTATGGCTCTTCATGAAAAAATCTCAGTCCACGCATAAATCTGTTAAACTGGGCGGACCTCGAAACTAGTGTAGATGTCAAGAACCAAAAAGCAAGAGACAGCCTTCATCCTGAGATTTGAGAAGGAAGAAAAATAAGATGGATAGCAATGGCTGAATCTTGAAAGGCTGGAAAGTAGGAGACAACGCTCAGGCTGAAGACAGTTGCCTCGTTAGGATGTCAGGACTGCTAGTGACAGAGCTCTTTGTCCTCAGTTCGAGACAATTGAGTTAAGAAGTTCCCTGTCCACCCCATCACTCCTAATTATGATATATCATGAGAGTGTCTTGTGTCTCCTGGCAGATGCTTCTGTTGACTGTCTACAGCTTGACCTGTTCATTGCTGGAGAAAACTCTCCAAGAGGATTCTCCGACAATGTCAGGCTGGTAGTTAATAAGCCTCAAACTGTTGTCATCCAGAGACACAGAGCACCTCAGATGTAGTGGGACACATCTCCCTAACGTACACTTCTCCAGCTGACATGATGATTGATGAAGTAAAGATGAGATGTTACTGACTTGAATTTTCAATTACACTTTTTCAGGGGCCCGGGAATCACTAGGCCGACTATATATAGATCTATCGTCCGTGAACGCCTCCTGAGATATTGCGTCATTGGCACAGAATTACTTCTTCATCGATCATTTTTTTTTAGCTCTTCCAATTGCTGCATAAAACACAAGAATCAAGCACAAAACCACAATTTGAGAGCAAAACATATCGGGAACAGCATTGAATATTTTAGATCTGTTATTGTCAGATTTTAGGTTAGGAGGCAGTATTATAGTAGTTATTTTTTTGTACATAGGAGGCAGTATTATAGTAGTTATATTACTGTACATAGGAGCAATATTATAATAATTATATTCTTGTACATAGGAGCAGTATTATAGTAGTTATATTCTTGTACATAGAAGGGAGTATTATAGTAGTTATATTCTTGTACATAGGAGCAGTATTATAGCAGTTATATTCTTGTACATAGGAGGCAGTATTATAGTAGTTATATTCCTGTACATAGGAGGCAGTATTATAGT
Source organism: Bufo gargarizans (assembly GCF_014858855.1). NCBI lineage: Eukaryota > Metazoa > Chordata > Amphibia > Anura > Bufonidae > Bufo > Bufo gargarizans. The sequence goes on along the minus strand of NC_058082.1, from coordinate 555,778,971 downwards.
AGCTATATTCTTGTACATAGGAGCAGTATTATAGTAGTTATATTCTTGTACATAGGAGCAGTATTATAGTAGTTATATTCTTGTACATAGGAGCAGTATTATAGTAGTTATATTCCTGTACATAGGAGGCAGTATTATAGTAGTTATATTCATGTACATAGGAGCAGTATTATAGTAGTTATATTCTTGTGCATAGGAGCAGTATTATAGTAGTTATATTCCTGTACATAGGAGGCAGTATTATAGTAGTTATATTCTTGTACATAGGAGGCAGTATTATAGTAGTTATATTCTTGTACATAGAAGCAGTATTATAGTAGTTATATTCTTGTACATAGGAGCAGTATTATAGTAGTTATATTCTTGTACATAGGAAGCAGTATAATAGTAGTTGTATTCTTGTACATAGGATCAGTATTATAGTAGTTATATTCTTGTACATAGGAGCAGTATTATAGTAGTTGTATTCTTGTACATAGGATCAGTATTATAGTAGTTATATTCTTGTACATAGGAGCAGTATTATAGTAGTTATATTCTTGTACATAGGATCAGTATTATAGTAGTTATATTCTTGTACATAGGAGCAGTATTTTAGATGTTTTTCTGTTTGTACAGAACAGACAGGCAGTTGGAAAGGTTGTCATGAAACGTGTGTTTGTCATGTGAAGTTCCAGAATAACGGAGAGGTTTACTGATCTCATCGTCATGATAAGTCAAGTAGCACTAGGTTAGGATGAAAATAAAGTGTACAGAAATCCTAAATAAACCCCTCTTTCTCCATCGATCACACAGAACTTTATATCCAGTTTGGCCTCTAATCGTTTTACCTTTGTGTTGCTTATAAACTTTATTATCCTGTTTTTATGAAATTGCACACTTCTTAATCCTCCACTCGCCTCCCTAAAATACTTTACACCTTCCGCCATGTGCGCCAACCATATTACTGCTGTTTATTAGATACCAGTTTTACAGAGTAATAATATGGCACCTGTGCAAATTTATTGGCCCATGCTGTATAATTTTATTTTCATAGGTGTTTGTGGCATCTGTCTTCGTTTGTGGTATGACAAAGGTTTTTCCCTGCAAAAAAGATCCTCAACAAATTGACCATTGGATGTAAGGAAATCGAATCTATAGACAGGAATTGGTTAAATTTAGTATAGGCCACAAATTTACAGATGTGTCCTTCCTTAAAGGCTATGCACGCCTTGGGGGCAATGTTTTTTTTAAATGATTACATTTTATTCATGTTGGGCTAAAATTAATTTCTTTAATTAGTCTTTATAAAAAAATAACTTAGCCTTACTATCAGAAAAGGTTATCTGTTTGTCTAGCTTTGAGAATGGTTACTTTTACTTTGTGCCGGTCATCTAATAACCCTTACCATTAAATTACTAAAAGGTCTTAAACACTTATTTAAGCCACAAGAATTGAGCTATAATGAGTGTTTAGGAGGTCAGAAATCAGAGATAAGGAGCCGTCAGCTGAGCTGCTTGACAGAACAAAGTAAAAATTTAGAGAATCTCAAGGCTTCACAGAGAAAAGGGTTCCACATTTATAATAAAGACCAATGAAAAAAATTTTTTTAGCTCAAAATTAGTACAATGTAGTAATATGAATAATAATAATAAAAATCATCATCAAGGTGTACATAGCCTTTAAATTTCCTTTTGTGAGATGATTTTCCTATGAGATGATCAGTTTAGAAAAGAAACACAATGGTTTTCAGGATACTTTGTTAGGAGATGCCTATGCTCTGTGTCTCTCTATGTGGCCACCTAGTGGTTGTGATGTTAAATGCAACATTGTATTGATTTTGTTTTGTAAGATATTGGCGTCAATTACCAAATTTGATGTAGGATAGTGTTGATCATTGGTGGTCTGATCATTTGGAAGAGCAATAACCATACCAATTTGATCATGCCCAGTGCTGCATCCAGAAACTGCAATATTTCCTCTCTGTTCTGATTCCCCCTTTATGCCCTTATAGGACATAGATAGAGGTCCTCTTTATGGGACAATCCTTTTAATAGAGGAGTCTGATGTTGCCACTCTTGGCCTATCATCTCATTTTCATTAGGAGCCCCAAAAATGGTGGGGTCCAGTTCATAAGAGATAACGGAGGGGGGGGGGGGACGCCATGCTCCAGCTCCATGCAGGGGATTAGCATCCAGCAGTACAAAGTAATTACTTAAAGGCAAAGACTAAATGCGGGAGCTCCACCAGGGTCAGAGGAAGGCAAGTGCTACGGAGTTAATAATTAATCACAGAGGATTTCAGTGGCAAGCCATTTAGCCTTGATCTGCGAGGAGGTGATACAGTAGATAGCTCGGCCGAGTCTTAATTAACAGTTGGACCCTGCGTTAGAAGGGATTTAGACAGGAAACTCAAAATTACTTCTTGTGGGCTGAAGAAGATTGACAGGCGCATAATACGGAGCGGAAAAATTACAAAGAAGATTCTTGTTTATTAAAATCTATGGAAATATCAATTTGGAAATCACACAGGGATCTGGAGTCGGGACAGGAGTCCGGACTGCCGTAATTCACGAGCGTTAGATTCAGGGTAAAAAAAAAGCTGAAAATGTTTGATTATTGAGAAGTCCCCGGACGCTGCGAGCTTTTTAATGAGATCGTTTTCTACGCGCTTTGATGGCGTCTGGCAGCGTGGAGCAGATAGATTAATTAAACTCGATAAAAAAAAAGGGGGAGAAATACAATTTTAAACAAATAACGGCTGAACAGAATTCGGCTCTCTCTTCAGCCGTTTTAATCACAGTTTTGCAGGACGGAAACTGCTAATGCTTTTACATTTAAGGGACGGTTTTATTTCTGAATTTAATACTTTCTGCTGCATCTTAGTCATCACCTAAGATGTTCCTTGGATTTTTTTTTTTTTTACGTTTATGAATAGACGTTTCTAGACTCAATTTTTCTATTGTCCATTTGCTTCCACAAATGGACAATAGAATTAAGCAATTTTAAGCAATTTTCTAAATAGAAAACCTTTCTCACCATTTTGTAGAGTGTGTGTCATCCTTCATCTAGCTGTTGGCGCTGCTGAACCTGAAACAAATATATAAGTTCTGCTCCTGTTTCTGATGGCTCTTCTTGCTCTCTTCACTCAGTTTTAGAGATGGCAGCATGATTGAAGGAGGGGGGGGGGGGGTTGTAATTCATGGCAGATCAGAGGGTGGAGAGGGTCCAAGAAAGACGACCAGAGTGTCGATAGGAAGGAGATCAAGGGGAAAACAGCAACATTCTGGACTCATAGATCTAGCATGTATACACTTACAAATCTAAATCTGTAATTCACTTAAAAAAAAAAAATGTATAATCAGTTTGCCCTATAATGATTATGGGGGGCGATGGAAGGGATCGGTACCCCTTTCAGGACCCCAGGCTATCAACTACATGGACGACTGGAAGTGGCTGGAGTGCTGCTGAATTCCAGTGTGTGTAAGTCCTTCACCTATTTGATGGGGCTGCTGAATTTGACGTAAATCTGTCAGCGCTCTGCTCCCGTTTCTAACGGCTCTCTATGCTCTACCTCTCTATTCTCTCAGTGTTAGAAGGCAGCAGCGTGGGGGCGTCATGTCCTTCACGGCAGATCATAGTGTGGAGAGGGAGCTGAGGATCTAAGGAAGGTAGATAGGGAAAACTACACACACAAGACGGAGGGGAAGACAGCAACATTCTGGACACACAGATCTAGCATGTATTACTGGGGGAAAATCCTCCATGTTATTCTACGGTCACATCCAAAGCTGCAATTAGAAGTTTTGTATACAGAAAGGAGGGCAGAGCAGAGGTTGCATATGGGGTGGTATTTGCGAAGGGGCATAATCAGATTGGGTTTTGTAGGTTACAGTTAAGACTTGTGTTATGGGATAGGTAGCTGAGAAAATTGGAGAGATGTTAGTCTAAGGAAGTTGTAGTTGTCCATCATGGATGGTAAATGGGCAGGTACTAGCATTTACCTTTTGATACAGGTTTAAATGTCGGGACTGTGGGCAATGTTACCCAAAAAGGGTGTGGACTGATTTTTCGATCATTTGGGAAATGCCCATGGCTCATGACTACAGTAGGTACACAGTGTAGGAAGTCGTTGACGGAAGGTATGTGTCAGGAACCTCGGTGGAGTAAGAGCCAGTTTTCATGGGTCAGCAGCAGTTGCTGTTTGACACCTAGCTATTTAGTATAACTCTATAGCTGATCTGGGACGGCTCTTACTGGGAGTAGTCAAAGTGCTGGGTGGGTGACTACTCCCCAAGTTCCAGGCCGGGTCTTGGCAGGCTTATAAAAACAGCCAGCACTGTCAGGTGGGGTGGATTACCTCCATATGACAGTGGAGCTCTGGAGATCTCTGTTCTGAGGTCTGAAGACCGTGTGTCAGGCGAGCAGGCCGCCTTAAAGCCTACAAGTGGACTTTCTGAGGCTGAGCATTCAGCCGGGTGTGAACTGACACCCAGGATACCAGGTGAACTTTATTTAGTTTTTCTGTGTGTGAACATGCACCGAGCCTGAAAAGTGACTGTTGTGTTATGTTATAAGTGTGAATAAACACTGGAGCGTGATTTACAACCTGGTCCTTTGCCTCTATGCTGCGTCCGCTAACCTGCCTACCTAGAGCGAATCCCCACAACAGTCCAAAAACTATACAAGAGCCGCAATACCTGATGCATCCTACGAGCAAGAGGGGCGCTGTTAGTAAAAGAAAGCAGTCATATTTTTTCTTTAAATGACATTTTCGGGAAAGATTTTTTTTACAGTCCCCATTAGGCGATGAATATAAACTTAGGTCACCGTCCCTTTAAGAACGTCCGGCTTTAATACCTGAAATGCCGATCACGGTCTCTTCTTGGGCTTATTTCAATCACTTCTCTCTCGTCACAAGTCACAAAAGACATGAGCCTGAATGTCTCCCTCCCTCCATTCGACAGGGGTGGGGGGTCCTTTAATCTGTATGATAATCATCTGGTTTTAACCCCCCGCGGTGCAGGCGGACACCGGGATACAATGATGACTTCAGCGCTCATCTCTCGACAGCTCGAGACGGGCATCGGAGGGAGATTGAAATAAAATCTTTTTCTCTCTTCTTCACCTGTCATTCTTCATGTCACTGAATGGACATCGGCTCAGAGCGAAGCAAAGGAAAAGAGATTAAGAGGTTAAGATTGGATTACCGGGTCAGGAATAAAAAATCAGACTGAGCGAAGAATATCACTTTATCAGCGCCGCAGCAGCGCAGGGCGCCAGATATTATTCTGCAATGTGCAAAAGAGCCTCTGCTGCTGATTACTGAGGGTGAGGGGGGCAAAGCCACGGAAGGTTACGCCGCCTGTCTGGTGGGCCACGCGGATTGTGAGGAGGAAAAGAGCTTGAAAGGGGCTTCTTTATCCATCGGAAATGACATTTTCTACTTTTCAGATGATACGTTATTAATCCTAATGCCAAATTTCACTGATACGTCTTATGCTCTAGTCACATCCAAAGCTGCACTTAGAAATTTAAAGCAGTGCATCACTTGGAAAACCCCTCTTTTCAATGTCTACTTTCCCATATAATGATTATGGAGGTAGATAAAAAAAAGGGATCAGTACCACTTTCTGGACCCCTAGGCAATCAACTGTGTGGGAGACTGGCTGCTATGACCAATAAAATTAATGGGAAGTCAGTGCTGAGCCTGTGTCTTACTGAGCATTGCATTACTAGATATGTAGTGTTTGCAGGAGGCAAAGGGGATGCAGTGTCGGAAATATTTCCCACCATGTAGGACCTTCAAGTAGTCATTACTTCCAGCTTCCAGATTTGTGATGAGTGGTGTAGTGGGTAGTTAAGTCACACGTAACAGCAGAATTTTGAATACAGCTCTGGAAGTGTGTACATGTGTGTGGGCACTGCTTAAAAGCTTTTTTCCCCCTAAAATTTGCATTATGCTATGTTATGCAATTTTGTACTAACTTATCTGCAAAATCCCTGTTACCAGGCAGATTAGGTGTAATTTATACATCCCACCACTAGATGGGGATAACACTTGGGTCGTATAAATACCTAGGTCAGGTCTAGTGAGATTAGATTAGAGGAGATTAGAGTGGTGGGAGAGAATGCAGAGTGAAGACTCCACACCATAGATTAGTGAGTGGAGCCAACTTCGCTATGTGGTAGTACCAAGGTGTGAGGCGCAGAAGAGCGTTTTCCTTCTGTGGCCGGACTATATACTTGCATCCCTGACCAGTAGGAGAGAGTTTACCTCCCTGGAACAGACCCAAGCAGCAGAAAGATTCATCGGTGATAATAGCCGTTATTTAGGGCCACAGACACCTTTGCGCATGGTGGAGGACTTTAGGGCTTCTGGCAGCCACACCATAATTCTGGGAAACAGATTAGCTACCTGTCCCAATATTCAGCTTGGACGGAAAGTACAAGGTATAGGACTGAGCATACCAACTGGAATAAGGTACTCCATAACCACAGCTCAAATCCAGCCTAAGAAATCCTAAAAACAGTGGATTCACAGATTAACTCTACTGCTAACCAAAAACTGCATTTTGATTGATGTACCTACTGCAACTGGAGCCAAGTTCAGTAAAAGTTGTGATTGTATCTGACCACTGGCTATCTCATTATTACTACTATTGGTTGTACCACCATTAACGGTACTGGCGTCACGAAAAAAACCATCAAGGGACTCAGCTGCACCTAAGCACCCCTAACATCAAGGCCACCTCAACCACCATCTTGGCTGATGCTTCCCTACCACAGAGCGTGCCCCAGAGGATTTTGTGCTGTCCACCTCATCTGCTAACCGTGAGTAAACTGATGAACTCTGTGTTATTATTTGGCCCCTCATCGGCCCACCATGCACCTCACGTGTTGCCCCTGTGCTACTGGCTGGCTGCAGTGATTAGAGTATCTATCTTCATGTTTGAATGTAGATATCTAGGTTAGGGTCTACTTTATCTCTGGGTTTAGCTATCTAGGTCTTAATGTCTAGATCTACAGTAGGTATCTAAGTCTTTGTGTCTACTGTAGATCTTAATATCTAGGTCTTCATGTACACTCACCTAAAGAATTATTAGGAACACCTGTTCTATTTCTCATTAATGCGATTATCTAGTCAACCAATCACATGGCAGTTGCTTCAATGCATGTAGGGTTGTGGTCCTGGTCAAGACAATCTCCTGAACACCAAACTGAATGTCAGAATGGGAAAGAAAGGTGATTTAAGCAATTTTGAGCGTGGCATGGTTGTTGGTGCCAGACGGGCCGGTCTGAGTATTTCACAATCTGCTCAGTTACTGGGATTTTCACGCACAACCATTTCTAGGGTTTACAAAGAATGGTGTGAAAAGGGAAAAACATCCAGTATGCGGCAGTCCTGTGGGCGAAAATGCCTTGTTGATGCTAGAGGTCAGAGGAGAATGGGCCGACTGATTCAAGCTGATAGAAGAGCAACGTTGACTGAAATAACCACTCATTACAACCGAGGTCTGCAGCAAAGCATTTGTGAAGCCACAACACGCACAACCTTGAGGCGGATGGGCTAGAACAGCAGAAGACCCCACCGGGTACCACTCATCTCCACTACAAATAGGAAAAAGAGGCTACAATTTGTACGAGCTCACCAAAATTGGACTGTTGAAGACTGGAAAAATGTTGCCTGTTCTGATGAGTCTCGATTTCTGTTGAGACATTCAAATGGTAGAGTCCGAATTTGGCGTAAACAGAATGAGAACATGTATCCATCATGCCTTGTTACCACAGTGCAGGCTGGTGATGGTGGTGTAATGGTGTGGGGGATGTTTTCTGGGCACACTTTAGGCCCCTTAGTGCCAATTGACCATCGTTTAAATGCCACGGGCTACCTGAGCATTGTTTCTGACCATGTCCATCCCTTCATGACCACCATGTACCCATCCTCTGATGGCTACTTCCAGCAGGATAATGCACCATGTCACAAAGCTCAAATCATTTCAAATTGGTTTTTTGAACATGACAATGAGTTCACTGGACTAAAATGGTCCCCACAGTCACCAGATCTCAACCCAATAGAGCATCTCTGGGATGTGGTGGAACGGGAGCTTCGTGCCCTGGATGTGCATCCCTCAAATCTCCATCAACTGCAAGGTGCTATCCTATCAATATGGGCCAACATTTCTAAAGAATACTATCAGCACCTTGTTGAATCAATGCCACATAGAATTAAGGCAGTTCTGAAGGCAAAAGGGGTCCAACACCATATTAGTATGGTGTTCCTAATAATTATTTAGGTGAGTGTATATATGGTATCTAGATATGTAGGTCTTCATGTCTAGATCTACAGTAGATAGCTTTGTGTCTAGATCTTAATATCCAGGTCTTCATGTCTAGATTTGGATATCTTGGTCTTCAAGTCTAAATCTAGATATCTATGTCTTCATCTCTGGAATTAGATATCTAGGTCTTCGTGTATATATATCTAGATATAAAGGTCTTCATGTCTAGATCTACAGTAGATATCTAAGTATTCATGCCTAGATCTTAATATGAAGGTCTTTATGTCTACATTTAAATATCTCAGTATTTAGATCTAGATCTACAGTAGATATCTAAGGGGGTCATTTACTATTCTGAAATATGCCTAAATTAGGCATATTTCAGGTGCAGATGGCGGCGCAATGTCGGCATGGGCGGGGGATGGTAGGGACTGGCAGGCTCGTCTCATTCATCAGTTACGATGCCTGTTTTAGGCGTACTAAAAGTTCTAAATATAAGACAGCAAGGAAGTTTTCCTACATTTAGAACTGGCGCTGGATGCGCAAAAGTTATGGAGAGGCCGGTGCCTTGTCATCACTTCAGTGGATCCCCCGCCAGATATAGGAGTTATTAAGACCGGCGTCTAAAACGCCGGTCTTAATAATAGTGCCCCTAAGTCTTCATGTCTAGGTCTTAATATCTAAGATTTCATGTCTAGATCTAGATATCTAGGTCTTCATATATAGATCTAAATTTTTGGGTCTTTGGGGCACATTTTTTTGGGACCAGTGTTTTAGACACCGGTATTAATATAGCCCTTGCGCTGGTGGTGGATCCTCCGAAGTTCTGAAGAGGCACCGGCCCGTACCTTTGCCGTATCCAGCGACAGCTTCCTTGCTGTCTTACATTTAGACCATTTTCTATGCCTAAACCAAGCGTAGAAATTGATGAACGAGACAGGCCTGCTGGCCACTCTCCGTCCCATTAATAGACCTTGCATGAGTGAGGAAGAAGTTGCAGATTCTGCCGCAACATGGAATGCGACAGAATCTGCGCCGGATATACGCCATAAAAGTGGGTTATATCTGTTCGTAAATGACCCCGTTCATGTCTAGATCTTCATGTCTCTATAATCATGGCATTCCCTGGAGGAAGCCACAGAGTTGACTATATTTAAGGCCTAGGGCAGCAGATTTGAGGAAGGCAATCAGATTCCTGGTGTAGGGTGGCTTATGGCAAGGGTGGGGCACGGAGTTAAGTAGTCATGGTCAAACCTGCTTATTCTGCTCCTCCAATCTGGTGATCCAAAGCAACAATAAAAATTCTGCCCCTTTCAGCAGCTGCCTGACACTACCCTGCTCTGAACCACCCTGGGATAGTAGTGGGAAGGGTGCAACTATAGGAGGTGATAACGGCTCCTCCTCTGCCACGAGTGTAAAGGGTTGGGGGTCCAAATACAGGTTTTGTATTGGGGCACATGAGCTTCACCGTTTGTTGTAGTGGTGAAGTTTTGGTGTCTTCCTTTAAGTCGTCTGTCTGTACTGTTTGGAATATTCTCGGTAAATTTCCTTCTGCCACCGATCTAGTGACTTTGGACTAACTGCAGTGCAGACCCGTGGCATGGCAATGTCCTTTGTGCCCGCTTCAACCGGCATGTCACTTACAGGGAGTAATCGGGAAGCAGTGGAGAACATTTGTGATCTCCTGACAGTCCCTAAACCGTATGACGCTGGCGGACGCCCCGCCGTGATGCCTGCCAGCCTGGACATTATAATCTATTACGAGCTGCACTCCGGTGCCCACGGAGAGGATGAGGATGTGATAACATTTATGGGCTCCACATAAACACTTCACCTGCAGGAGTCTGAGGGGCGGCACGCGCGCCTCAGCTGGCAGGATGATGGATCGGATGACTTGGCATAAGTCCCACTCGGTATTGCCCCCCACTGTGACTCTACCTGGGGCAGCTTGGCATCGTCCTGATTGTAAAAGGCAACGATGCGTTCTATCCCTGGAAACATTCTGTCAATCTGGAGATGATCCATTTTGTCAACAGAAAGATTTTGTCAATTTTGCTGCCTTGTTAACCCTTTCAGAGAACAATTCCCTTCACAAAAGCTGCCAGCCAGATCCCTGCAACTAGCCATACCCTAGGGCAGAGAACTGTAGAATTATACTGGATAAGTAATGTAATGTATGTACACAGAGAGCGCAGCTCTGGAGTATAATATAGGATGTAACTCAGGATCAGTACAGGATATGTAATGTATGTACACAGTGACTGCACCAGCAGAATAGTGAGTGCAGCTCTGGAGTATAATACAGGATGTAACTCAGGATCAGTACAGGATAAGTAATGTATGTACACAGTGACTGCACCAGCAGAACAGTGAGTGCAGCTCTGGAGTATAATACAGGATGTAACTCAGGATCAGTACAGGATAAGTAATGTATGTACACAGTGACTGCACCAGCAGAATAGTGAGTGCAGCTCTGGAGTATAATACAGGATGTAAGTCAGGATCAGTACAGGATAAGTAATGTATGTGCACAGTGACTGCACCAGCAGAATAGTGAGTGCAGCTCTGGAGTATAATACAGGATGTAACTCAGGATCAGTACAGGATAAGTAATGTATGTGCACAGTGACTGCACCAGCAGAATAGTGAGTGCAGCTCTGGAGTATAATACAGGATGTAACTCAGGATCAGTACAGGATAAGTAATGTATGTACACAGTGACTGCACCAGCAGAATAGTGAGTGCAGCTCTGGAGTATAATACAGGATGTAACTCAGGATCAGTACAGGATAAGTAATGTATGTGCACAGTGACTGCACCAGCAGAATAGTGAGTGCAGCTCTGGAGTATAATACAGGATGTAACTCAGGGTCAGTACAGGATAAGTAATGTATGTACACAGTGACTGCACCAGCAGAATAGTGAGTGCAGCTCTGGAGTATAATACAGGATGTAACTCAGGATCAGTACAGGATAAGTAATGTATGTACACAGTGACTGCACCAGCAGAATAGTGAGTGCAGCTCTGGAGTATAATACAGGATGTAACTCAGGATCAGTACAGGATAAGTAATATATGTACACAGTGACTGCACCAGCAGAATAGTGAGTGCAGCTCTGGAGTATAATACAGGATGTAACTCAGGATCAGTACAGGATAAGTAATGTACGTACACAGTGACTGCACCAGCAGAATAGTGAGTGCAGCTCTGGAGTATAATACAGGATGTAACTCAGGATCAGTACAGGATAAGTAATGTATGTACACAGTGACTGTACCAGCAGAATAGTGAGTGCAGCTCTGGAGTATAATACAGGATATGACCATGGAGTAGACACTTGCTCATGAATATTGCCAGACTTTTTCAGTGTTGCTAATAGCAGAACAGCTGAATATTCTTTTGTGCTTTTGTGGCTTTTCCGTGAATACTGTATGCTGCCATTCAGAGGCACCGGAGAAATAGATGAAAACGTGGCAGCGTTTTCTGTGCTCAGAGCAGTTGTCACCTCGCTGTGATAATGACCAGGAATATGGGGGTTCTCTCTCCCAGGATTGAGACCTTTTGAACATTGATATTTTGGAGTTTTATGCTCCTTTAGTTCAGCTTTGTGTGTTTTTTCTCAGTGACCGCTGCAGCCGGAGCATCGTTATGACAGGGAGACAAGGCTACACTTTGTATTGTTTGTAAGGGCCCACTTAGTGCTTAGGGGTGGGTAATGCAAGGGTTAAGGGCCCAACATGGAAATAATGCAAGTACTGTGTAATGAAACACGACCTACCTCATCTTTACCTTTGGCAGCAGCGGGGGGGATCTGAGCGCCTGGATCCGGACTCCATGGGGGACGAGGCTCATGTTCTTCTACATCAGACTCTCACAGAATCGAGCACAGGTGCTGCAGATATCAGAGCCCACTGCTCCCTGACGTCGGCCCCCAGTGCGGACCATTTTACACAATGGAATTATTTTATGTTTGTTTGGTTTTATTTTTTTTCCTTTTATTTTGTATTTCATTTATCCATTTTTACAAGTCTCTGTTTTTGTGCATCATTTAAAGGGGACCCGCTGCCTCGCCCAACATGTCTGTACTAGTAGGCACAATAACAACTATGAGAATCTTTTCTTACAACTGAGTTGCAACTGTTCCTCTGCTGTTCCTCCTGGAAATGTATAAAAAAATAATAACTGGACGTTTCCAAATGGGGGAGGGGGGGGGGTGTCCCTAAGCAGCCTGTCACTATACAGTCATAGCTGACCCTGCCGGACTGTGTAGGCACACACTGCTATGATGGGATGGAATGGTAACGCCTTGGTTTATACATTTCAAGGAGGAATAAGAGAGGAACAATCACTTTACGTGATTGACATCTTTACGTGTCAGGAGAAGTGACCGATCCTCTTAAAGGGGAAGGTCATTCTAGGATATTGATATTGCTAGGATATTCCATGAATGTCAGATAGGTGCAGGTCCTAGCTCTGGGACCCGCTCTTATCTCCAGAGAGGGGCCCCTTTACTTCATGGGCTACGTTTTGGGGATAGGAGCGGATCCCAGACGCTGGCATCGTTGGCATATCCTATCAATAGGCCATTAATGTCTGAGATGGACCAACCCCTTTATGGCGAAATTGTAGACATCCACTGTCTCCTCGCAATAACTTTCCAATGCAAGCCCACAATATGGGGGTTGTCACAGCTCCGCCCCCTTTTAGCTAATATGAGCTCTGTAAAGTAGAAAACATTCACTTAGTTCACAGGTTGTCCTCACCTCAGTTACTAGTCTTCTCCAGCAAATAGAGGGGTTCATAAGCATGGGACCCCCCTAATCTATGCATATGGGTTCATGGACAGGGGTTGTCCTGATGGTACAATTCCTTTAAGCACCAATATAGAAGGGCTGGGTGTATCTAGAAACCTACAATCTGGGTGACAACCCGAGTGTTAGCTGAGATGATGATCATAAAAGTGGTTTATATCGGTTGGTAAATGACCCCCTGTAGTACTTATTTCAGGGTTTGTTCCCCTTTAAGGTTCTGCACATCCTGTTACATTACTGCAGCTTGCTACATTGTATCCCTTCCCTGCCTGCAACCATGTAACCAACCATCGATCACATGACACACTGACCAAGAGGTTGTCACGTCGCATCTCAGGTGACCAGGTGTTAAATGCGTCGTTATCTCATCTGTACCCAAGTGATAACCGCCGGCGCCCCCCCCCCCCCGTGTGACCCGCCCTCCGCGCGCTTTACTGCATCTTAATATTTTTTCTTGCTATGATTAGTGTATGCATCACACTTTCGTAATAGGGTGTCTTTTTAGGATCTCTCTATGCACTTTGTACCTTCTGATCAGTACCTGTATCATTAGGGTCGTATATAAGGTTCATCCCTTTGTTTTGTATGTCTGTCTGTTCGGTAGTCTACCATCAGGCTAGTACCCTAACCGTCATCATTAATTGAGGGTTAGGTAGGAGCTTCTAGCCGAGGTTCGAGGACAGGGGGTCCCCACCATCAGGGGCCGTCCCTGGGCTAAGGTGTAGATTAGGGTGTGAGTTTAGATTTAGCCCTTCCCCCTTCCCCCCTCCCCTTCTATCAGGGGCTAGTCTTAGTCGGTGGTATTCCTACCGTAGTGATTGATGTTTGTCCGTCATTTATGTAAAGTTATCAATAAAATATAATATAATTCTCTGTAAGGGTTAATATTTCAGCTGGAATGAGTTAATATTTTATCACTTTGGGGGAATACGATGTTTCAATCATCCGTGTAAATAGTCGGAGCTGTCAATAGCTGCATTATTTATGGCCTTTATAGACTGGCATAATATAGTATGTGAAATGAGGCGTTTTATGGATGCAGCAGAGCTCAGTCTGTTAGACGGCTTTGTCATGAAGGACGATTCATCCGTGGTTCTCCTTAGGCCTCATGCACACGACCGTTGTGTGTTTTGCGGATCATCCATTTATATAACTGCCTATTCTTGTCCGCAAAACGGACAAGAATAGGACAGGTTATAATTTTTTTTTGCGGACCACGGAGCAACGGATGCGGACAGCACACATTGAAGTCAATGGGTCCGCATCCGAGCCGCAAAAACAGACCAAAACAACGGCCGTGTGCACGAGGCCTTAAGACCACAATCAGTTACTTACTACATTGTCTGACCATGGCTAACATGACACACAGAAGTCACATTTCAGCTCTGCTACATCTGTGCCTAATCAATGTATGGCTGTGTTTTTTTTTTAAAGCTGTCCCTTTTGGCAGATTTATAAAGCAGCCGATGTAGCAGAGCTGAGGAGGTTCTTTTAGTTTGTGTTTTCTGAACTAAGCCAGTAGATGTATATGGAAATAACAAATTCAGCACTGCTATATCTGTGTATGTGAGTGGATCTGTTTTCAGCATCGCTCTGGAAGAAACTTAATACATAATGGCTTTGCAAACCTTTAGTTTGTGTTAGTTATATAGTCTCCAGTAACAACCAGAGCTGCATTCACAGTTCTGCTAATGTATGGTTAGGTCTCAGTCTGCATGACCTCAGACCTCTCTAACGCCCCCTGCTGGTTAATTTTGTGTACTTACTATTATTATACAGTGTAGGAGCTGTCCATACAGGACATGGTGCTGAAGACGTAGTTGCAGTAAAATATCTAGCAGAGCTGAATGTGTTATGCTTTGTGGTGAAGGCAATGAAGTGTGCTTGCCTGTGCAAGCACCTATGACAGGCATGCTCAACCTGTGGCCCTCCAGCTGTTGCAAAACTACAACTCCCAGCATGCCTGAACAGCCTACAGCTATCAGCCTACAGCAGGGCATTGTGGGAGTTGTAGTTTTACAACAGCTGGAGAACCGCAGTTGAGCCTGCCTGACCTATGACAAACACAGCTCCTCTACATGGGCTCAGTGTATATATGCTTTTCCTTACAGATTGCAGTCTATAGATATGTTTTGTGCCAGCGCGCTTTGAGGGAAGCGTCCGCCTTCTTATCCCTTGCTCGCATATGGTGCTGGGCATGATTTGCGGAGTACTCGGGAGTTCAGCCATATCTCGCCTCCCTCGAAACTCATTTGCCGCATAAAAAATGCAAAGTCTTCAGGCCATTTACATCCCGAAAACCTTTCTTCCAATTACTTGCATGTGGCTGCTCTGCCTTGTGCTGCGTCTCGTTGGGAGCTCGCGTAATTCCTTTAAGTAAGGACCCTGCGCTAATGGCGTCCAGGAAGCCGACCGGCCGTAGATTGCCTATCAATTATTAAAACCATCCTTGATTGCTTTCGAGAGGGATCCAACCGTAACCCCATGACTGCTGCGGAGGAGCCATTCTGAAACTGCAGGTAGCCATAGCACTGGTGGAAGACCACTAACTACAACACCCATCAGGACATCATCTCTTCAAGTAGACGAGGTGTAGAGTAGACCAGTTTTGTCATAGAACCAGTTTTTCTCCAGAATTTCCTATCTGGTGTTGGGGGTCTTCAGGATTCTCAACCGGCATGTTAATGGCATGTTGCTAGGAGATCGAGATTTCTGAGGTCCCAATCTCTGGGATCTCCATCAATCTTAAGAATGAAAGCCAGGGCTGCAGCACTGATTCAGCCAGTAGGTCAGAAGCCCACCTTTATTCTCAGCATCTCAGCATTGGTAGGAGTCCCCTTGAGGATGGACTTCCTCCGATCATAAAGCAATGGCATATCCTAGAATTATTCCATCATATTTGTGGTTCCTAGGGTTGTTTCTATTTATCTTGTTGCTACTCCTCAACTAATTCTAATCTAGTTTCTCGGGCTTCAAGGAGAAGATTCAGTTTGAATTGGTCATGACTTATACTAAGGTCTTCAAGCTTCATGTCTTTACGATTCTTATTAGAGATGAGCTAATCAAATCCCACGAACTGGAATTCGATCTCAATTTCAGGCTAAATTCAATTCGCCTCGAAGACGAATTTCCTTGTGCTTCGTGTCAGCGAGTCGATTTAACCTGAAATAATGTAAAAAACAAACAAATTGTCCGCCACCATCTTGATTGAAGATCTCGGCCGAAATCCCAGCAGGCATGATGACGTAATCTCATGCCGTGCGAGATTTCGCTCCAGATCTTCAAGCAAGATGGCGGCGGCCAACCCTTCGTAAGAAAATGGAGGCGGTAAGTTTGATTTAATTTCTTTTTTTTATTGTGAATTTTACACAGTTTTAAACTCAGATGCTGAGGGGTACAATGACGGGGGACGGCGATATCGCAGCTCCCTATCATTGCACCCGCTACTTACAAAAAAAAAATGCACTTTGTGACAAAGTAATTCGTCACAAAGCAAATTATTGGGTAAAATTTGCCGAATCAGCCGGATCGAACTTTTCAATTATTCACTCGTCTCTAATTCTTATTTTGTCTCCATCCATCTTCTTTGCTCATCATCCTTTAGTTTCCCTTCTCCAACTTAATCTGGTCAAGGGTCTACTTGAAGGGTTTTCCTTGCGTTCCACAAATGTTTCAGGTCTAGGCCAACATCAACTACAGTATGTCAATACGTTTCTTAAGCTTCTTTTGGTTTAAAATCTTGTTTTATGTTGGGATCTTCTTCAGGCTTCATGATTTCTGCCATTGTCTTTATCCATGTCGTTACTATTGCTCATCTTGTTTCCCTTCTCCATAATTGGTAATCTTTAATGATATGTCAAGAATATGACTGAGCTTGTGGTCTGGCTACTTGAGCTTGAGTGGAAGGACCAGATCGATATAATACTGTTTGGGGTTGAGGGCTTCCAACTTTGTCTTCGTGATTCCTGAGGTTGTCTCCAGCCATCTTGTTGCTATTGTACTCTTCATTTTGTTTGATTACTCCATAATCATCTTCTCCAATAAGCTTACATTGCACTGTATTTCAAGTAGAAGATGGATCTACATTCTGATTACTTGAACTTTAAGTTAAAGATCAAGCTTCACCTGGTCCTATCTTGGCTTTGGCTTTTCAGGTCTCGTCGTCATGATTCCTGTAATTGCTCCCATCAATCTTGTTACTACTCTTCATCATGTTTGATTACTCCATGACTATCTTCTCCAATGATCTTAAATTGCACTGTATGTCAAGCAGAAGATAAAGCCATATTTTGATTATTTGAACTTCATGTGTAAGGTTCAGTTTGACCTGGTCCTCTCTTTAATTTTGGTCTTCAGGTCTCTTGTCTTCATGAATCTTGTGGCTGTCCCTCTTGTTTCTATCCCTCATCTTGGTCTTTGAATGTTATGCAGTGGTACTGCTCAATATGATCTGGTCAAAGACACCCTTGAATAATTGTGTCTTGTGATAATGTTGTCATATAGGCCAACACCAGAGTTCACACACGTCAGTGCTGTTCTTGCCCAGACTCATTTCTTTGCTTGTCGTGACTCCCATATAGGGTAAATGTTTCTTCAAGATGTTCTGTCCTTGTGTTTGGACTTTCATGCTTTCTAATGTCATCTTTGTGATACCTGTAATTGTCTCCATCCATCTAGTTAACTACTCTTTATCTGTGATTCCCTTCTAATATTGACTTCTCCACTGAGCAGGATCTTCTCAAAATGAAGAAGCTTCGGTCTGGTCATTGGTGCTTCAAAGAGAAGGTCCAGTTGATTGGTCAGGGATCTTCCTGAAGTTTTTTTTTGGAGCACTCCATGAGTTTGTCAAGTCACCAGAGATCTTTGGCATCAATACATTTCTTGTCCTGAATCTTTAATGTCCAGCTTTTGATTCAATATATATATATATTTATGTTTCTCATGGCTTCCATAGGATTAATGTTTCTCTAGAATACCTTGTCTTGTGTTCTCGGGTCTTCAAGGTTCACATTGTCATCTTCATGTCTTTATCCATCTTATTGCTACTCTTCTGCTTTGATTCTTTGCCTCATAATTGTCTTCCCAAGAGGCCTGGATCTACGACAAGGAAAGAATAAGATGAAGCTTCAATCTTGTTTATTGAGCATCAAGGAGAAGGTCCAGCTTGATTTGGTCAAGGACCTACTTCTACAAATTTGTCAAGTCTATGCCAACACTAAAGGTCACGGGCCCTGCTTCTCTCTTGTCCACATTTTTGTCAAAGATCTTTACTTGCTCCTTCAAATGCCATTTGGTGCCACAGCCACGATAGATAGAGATGTGGAAGGCTGAATTTGTCACTTGAAACAATGTATCAATTGAGATTTTCTATAGATCTGTAGGATACAGTGTTATCTGTGCTCAAAAGGTAAAGAAGAAATTGCTGTAGTAGACCTGAGTTTGTCATTTATTTCATTCTGCCAAGTTATAAGATTATGAAGTAGGTTATATGAACCGATATGGAAAGCTACAAACACAATGTGTATTTACAAGTAGCAAACTCAGCCTTGCTGCACCCCTATGTATTTTTAAGGGTTATTATATGTGTTTCGATTTCTGCATAGCTGATTTTGTCATATTGCTCAGCTCCTCATGGCGTGTGGTCTGTAGTTTTACATGGGACTGCTGTAAAAACGACTTCATTGTCTTACTTCTCTAGACTTGGCCAATTCAGCTCTGCTACGTCTTTAAATAATAAGGGACATGCAACAGTAATGATAATAATCATGGATAATAAGACTGATGCTACAAAGTGCTGTAACTCCTAAACCGCAGACTTTTCTTCGCCCCACGACGTCCAAAATTTCCTTTGCGGATTTGAAAACAGATCTGAGTCATCATCCAGTAATTACTGAGAGCAGTACCGCGGACCGGTCTCTCCGTGGCGAGCCGCTAACAAAAGGGAATTATCCCCAGGAAGCAGAAAGTCTGGAGCACAGCACATCCCGGTCTTATGTAACGCAGGCGGTGATGGCGGATTTCAGGCCTCAGACTGAGTGTCAGGGCTTAGGGCTGATTACAGAAGCGAAAAATTACACGTAATCCATTAAATGGAGGCTAATAACACGTGTACTGCGCACATCATAACCTCCGGACACCAGGGGGCGCCACCTGATTAGACTTACCTGTTACTCCTGGGGAAGTGTCTGTACCAGATTTGTCTCATCCGGATATATTCAGTTTACATTGTCATTCATGTGTCCTCTACTACAGCTTCATACTATCTGGAAAGTAAAAAATATGGGCGGCACAGCAAAATAACGTATAGCGGTGTGCCAGCGTCCATGGAGGCGATCCAGAATACAAATCAGTAGAAGAAAAAAAATTCCGCGGTCAGGTTCTTTAATCACTAATGCAACGTTTCAGGCCTCTTACTGGGAATTCAGGACTGAAACGTCGCATTGGTGATTAAAGAACACGACTTGTGAATAGGGATGAGCGAATCGAATGAAGCATCCGAAGTCGATTCGCATAAAACTTTGTCCTAATACTAGACGGAGCAGGAGCAGGAGCTCCGTACAGTATTAGAATGTATTGGCTCCGATGAGCGGAATTATTGCCAAAATGGTACCTCTGAACCAAACTCCAGTCCGGGGAATAGTTTTTTACAGTACAAATTAATTTAATAAGTTATTACGCGAAGCAATAACTTCGGCTCATCAGAGCCAATACATTCTAATACTGTACGGAGCTCCTGCTCCTGCTCCGTCTAGTATTAGAACAAAGTTTTATGCGAATCGACTTCTCTCTCTCTCCTATCTATCTATCTATCTATCTATCTATCTATCTATCTATTATCTATCTCATATCTATTATTTTTCTACCTCATATCTATCTATCTATCATCTATTTATCTATCTATCTATCCATCTCATATCCATCTCATATCTATCTATCTATCTATCTATCTCATATCTATCTATTTATCTATCTATCTCTCATATATCTATCTTCTATCTTCTATCTATCTATTCCATTTACAATCACGTATAACAGAATGTGGTGACATTTTTGTAGCTGTAGGAAAAGAAAATAATGTTTTCTCGCGGGTCACATGACACGGACACAATGGCCGCTCTGCGTAACTTTATAAATTCTCAGTTATTGCTTTGCTCCTGCGATGCCCACACTTATATTATGTTACCACGTCTTGGGGGAAGAAGATTAATTCTGAATGAAATTATTTTCATAGTCTTCAACCCCCTGAAGATTCTGTAGACAAATATCTTAAATATTTGGTTAAATTAACTCCTTCACTGTCTTGGAGGTTTTGAAATACAACTTGTGATATTTGTGCCCAGGCCAGGGCCAGACCATGGATGTTGTTTAGGTTTCTTTAGATTTTAGGAGGGTTAGAAGCTTATTTTACTCAGTACATTCGTAAAGCAGCACAATAAGGATCAGTCTCCTGAGCTCCCTCTAGTGGTGGCTGTATATATCTGTATGCAGTAATCTCCTGAGCTCCCTCTAGTGGTAGCTGTATATATCTGTATGTAGTAATCTCCTGAGCTCCCCCTAGTGGTAGCTGTATATATCTGTATGCACTAATCTCCTGAGCTCCCTCTAGTGGTGACTGTATATATCTGTATGCAGAAATCTCCTGAGCTCTCTCTAGTGGTGACTGTATATATCTGTATGTAGTAATCTCCTGAGCTCCCCCTAGTGGTAGCTGTATATATCTGTATGTAGTAATCTCCTGAGCTCCCTCTAGTGGTGGCTGTATATATCTGTATGTAATAATCTCCTGAGCTTCCTCTAGTGGTGACTGTATATATCTGTATGCAGAAATCTCCTGAGCTCTCTCTAGTGGTGGCTGTATATATCTGTATGTAGTAATCTCCTGAGCTCCCTCTAGTGGTGGCTGTATATATCTGTATGTAGTAATCTCCTGAGCTCCCTTTGGTGCTGGCTGTATACATCTGTATGTAGTAATTTCCTGAGCTCCCTCTAGTGGTGGCTGTATATATCTGTATCTAGTAATCTCCTGAGCTCCCTCTAGTGGTGGCTGTATATATCTGTATGTAGTTATCTCCTGAGCTCCCTCTAGTGGTGGCTGTATATATCTGTATGTAGTAATCTCCTGAGCTCCCTCTAGTGGTGGCTGTATATAGCTGTATGAAGTAATCTTCAGTGCTCCAACTAGTGGTGGCTGTATATATCTGTATGTAGTAATCTCCTGAGCTCCCTCTAGTGGTGGCTGTATATATCTGTATGTAGTAATCTCCTGAGCATTCTCAAATGGTGGCTGTATATATCTGTGTTTAGTAATCTCCTGAGCTCCCTCTAGTGGTGGCTGTATATATCTGTATGTAGTAATCTCATGAGCTCCCTCTATTGGTGGCTGTATATATCTGTATGTAGTAAACTCCTGAGCTCCCTCTAGTGGTGGCTGTATATATCTGTATGTAGTAATCTCCTGAGCTCCTTCTAGTGGTGGCTGTATATATCTGTATGTAGTAATCTCCTGAGCTCCCCCTAGTGGTGGCTGTATATATCTGTATGCAGTAATCTCCTGAGCTCCCTCTAGTGGTGGCTGTATATATATGTATGTAGTAATCTCCTGAGCTCCCTCTCGTGATGGCTGTATATATCTGTATGTAGTAATCTCCTGAGCTCCCTCTAGTTGTGGCTGTATATATCTGTATGTAGTAATCTCCTGAGCTCCCTCTAGTGGTGGCTGTATATATCTGTATGTAGTAATCTCAGCTCCCTCTAGTGGTGGCTGTATATATCTGTATGTAGTAATCTCCCGAGCTCCCTCTAGTGGTGGCTGTATATATCTGTATGCAGTAATCTCTTGAGCTCCCTCTAGTGGTGGCTGTATATATCTGTATGTAGTAATCTCAGCTCCCTCTAGTGGTGGCTGTATATATCTGTATGTAGTAATCTCAGCTCCCTCTAGTGGTGGCTGTATATATTTGTATGCAGTAATCTCCTGAGCTCCCTCTAGTGGTGGCTGTATATATCTGTATGTAGTAATCTCCTGAGCTCCCTCTAGTGGTGGCTGTATATATCTGTATGTAGTAATCTCCTGAGCTCCCTCCAGTGGTGGCTGTATATATCTGTATGTAGTAATCTCCTGAGCTCCCTCTAGTGGTGGCTGTATATATCTGTATGTAGTAATCTCCTGAGCTCCCTCTAGTGGTGGCTGTATATATCTGTATGTAGTAATCTCAGCTCCCTCTAGTGGTGGCTGTATATATCTGTATACAGTAAGTGTCTGAGCTTCCCTACTGATGGCTGCAGGTGGAATATTATTTTTGAAATCTACCTTTATGCAGTTTATTTGGATTTCTTTGTCAGGAAAATTAAACTCTGACCACTATATATAATATAATATATATTTTAAAAGATATGGACCTATTAACATAAAAAGGTTTATGCCATATAATGCAGATATAATTGGAGATAGATTCCCATGAAGCCTTCCCCCAGTGATAGCAATTGAATAGCTGTAAAGAACCTTTGAAAAGCCCAGGCTGTTGGATCTGTCTATGAAGGAGTCAACAATTTAACAGGAAAAACAATCTGCGGACAGGTGGGAAGGAGAAAGTCTGATCTGATGAAAATTTCACTTTAGAGAAATGGCCTTTCCTGTGTTACCTCGACAAACAGCTCATCCATCAGCAGTGGTCAGAGGGAGCTGTCAGAAGGCGCAGAACACGGCCTGCTGGCTGCATCCCTTGTTTTATAGAGCTCCACACGAAGGTGAAGGAAATGGCGATATTTCTAACGGTGAGAGGTCTGATGAGTAAGAGGCGAGATACAATTCCTGAGGTCAGTACATTATCACTGAGACGGGGAAGCTGCCTCCATCAGGCTGAGCTCATGGATCACACAAATCCAGACCAGCCAGGGTCTCCACCAATAACCAAGACAATATCGAGCTGAAGACAACAAGAGATTGTTCTGAAGGCCTAAAATGGATGAATTCCACTAAACCGGTTTGTAGCAACTAAAAGCATTAAAATATTGAACCCCTAGGGGTTGTCGGAGACTATGGGGGCACATTGCTAGGATATGCCCCCATCGTCTAATAGGTCCGGGTTTCACCACTGGAACCCGCACCTATATCGAGAACGGAGAGGAGAAGGTGGTGGCTGGAGGACCACGGCCACCCCCAAGTGCTCTCCTCATAGAAGTAAATAGGAGCGCAACGCACTTGCGCGGCCACTGCTGCCATTCTTTTCAATGGGCGGACCATAAAAATGAATGGAGGGCGGCTGCACATGCGCAGTGCACCCTGCTCCGCTTTCAGGGCTCTGTTCTCGGTGTAGGTGCGGGTCCCATAGATGGGACAGAGCAGTAGCTTGAGACTCCACAGAAATAGAAGGTAGATTCAGGGGTGGATTGACCATAGACCTTACAGGGAAATCTCCCGGGGGGCCGATGCCCAGGGGGCCGCCTGGGCCCTCCTCACAGCCGGCCAGTGGAAGTTTTTGGCGACATATTTTGTGCTGCTGGCAGTATTTTGTGATGGACTGTGGTATCTGGCTCTGTTGGGGTGGTATCATGTGCCACAATATGGTATTGCTGGCCCGGCCTTCAATCAGTTGGGACCCAACTACAAACCTGGACCACTTTTAGTATTTCTTTCAGGGCCACTTTAAGTTCCCAGTCCGCCCCTGGGTAGATTCAAACCCCAATAGAAAATGCTGCTAAGTAGGATTTACAGGTCAGAACAGTTCCCTAAAGGAGCTGAACTGTAGTGTAAAGCATGGCCAAGGGAAAGAGCAATAGCCTGAGACTGTAAGCAAATGAGACTTTAGACTACTGCAGACTCCAATAGACAGTGCAGAAAAGCAACAGTCACATGTAAGAGCAGTGCCATAATGGAGCCGGACTGCAGTGTAAAGCATGGGAAAAAGACAGGGTGGTAGCCTGAGAGTGCAAAGAAATAAGAGGTACATTTCAGACTACATGAGACTCTAATAGACAATGCAAGCAATCAAGGTGCAGTGTAAAGCATGGGCCCGGCCAGCACACGGCCGTGGGCATGAGCCCTAAGTGTCACTTCAGATAATGGTTTCTCCGAAATTTACGGTACATACCCCACAGCAATGACATTTTTCCTAGAAGACTCCACAGACATTTTCTCAAGCAAACAAATGGCGTCCAGGGCTCGTTGCTGCGCCCGACGTCTCTCCTCTCTGGAGAGTGAAGGGTTAATACATAGCATAATGAGTCTAAATGGCGTGAAATCTTCATTTAATTATCGTTTCTCTCCCACCGTCATAATTATTGGTTTTATTCCCGTACCTGACGCCGTGTATGAGCAGTTCGCTGCTCAGGTGGCGTCGCCCCTCCGCAGGTTGCAGTGAATTGATGCGGGCAGCGAGAGGGAGGCTAAGTGGTGCTTTTAGATGCCGATACACTAACGAGTACAAGATGGCACGTAATCAATGTGTGAAGAATGGGTAATTCTCACTAATGCCTGTTAATGTTCTCATAATGATCTGTCAGAGCACTGCAGCTAATTACCATCATGGAAATTTGGCACACTTCCGGTGAAGATGTCGCCAACGTTGTTGAATGCGAAATGCGTATTGTCATCCGTCTCCCCCCTGGTACTTTGTCTCGCATTTTCGTATTTTTTTGTTTCTAAACCCATCCTTCATTGTACTGTATGGTTGAGGTAGCTTGTATCTTCTAGGGTGGTCCACCACTTACCCGACCACATATGAGGAGCCCGGAGCAATGCAGCAACCAATGGTGCAGAAAGACATCTTCCTAAATTGCCATAATGTAGCAGAGTCTGCATGAAGCTCTGCAAGGAAGGCTCTAAAAGGGCTCCTTCCATCCATTGCAGGTGGCTCCACTGTGATAACTAGGGCTGAGCTCCTTATATGTCCTCGGGAAGTCATTGTTAGTCTTCATAGTGATAAAATAACATCTTTATTTTTCCTCAGAAACGCAAATTGATGTGACAAGTAGCGAAGAAATAATGAGGTCATTGTTCTTCTAGGTTCCTGGTGTTAGAGTTAGAGGTAAGGAGCGGATGCCACCTGGTTGTCAGCGCAAATGAATGACACAAATAACTGCTATATCCAGAGTAGTCAAATATAGATCGGCAGGTTAGGCTACTGACACACTAGCGTTTATATTTTCCGGTGTTGAGGTCCGTCTTAGGGTCTCAATACCAGAAAAAAAGACTTCCATTTTGTCCCCATGTCAATGGGGACAAAACGTAACTGAACAGAATGGAACACTCCAAAATGCATTCCGTTCCGTTCTCATACCGGAGAGCAGCGTGCTGCGGTTTGCTTTCCGTCCTGGGATGTGGAGCAAGACGGATCTGTCATGACCCACAATGCAAGTCAATGGGGAGGGATCCATTTTCTCTGCCACAATCTAACACAATAGAAAACGGATCCGTCCTCCGTTGACTTGAATTGTGGGTCATGACGGATCCGTCTTGGCGATGTTAAAGATAATACAACCGGATAACGGATGCAGATGGTTCTCTTACGGAAGCAACTTTGCTGAACCCTGCCGGATCCAGCAAAAACGCTAGTGTGAAATGAGCCTTAGTCTACAACTAACTAACAGGACAGGTTAACTCATCAGGCAACGGAAAACAGCTCCAATGAGTGAGTAATACTGCTCCTATGTACAAGAATATAACTACTATAATACTGCCTCCTAAGTACAAGAATATAACTACTATAATACTGCTCCTATGTACAAGAATATAACTGCTATAATACTGCTCCTATGTACAAGAATATAACTACTATAATACTGCTCCTATGTACAAGAATATAACTACTATAATACTGCTCCTATGTACAAGAATATAACTACTATAATACTGCTCCTGTGTAAAAGAATATAACTACTATAATACTGCTCCTATGTACAAGAATATAACTACTATAATACTGCCTCCTATGTACAAGAATATAACTACTATAATACTGCCTCCTATGTACAAGAATATAACTACTATAATACTGCTCCTATGTACAAGAATATAACTACTATAATACTGCTCCTATATACAAGAATATAACTACTATAGAGCCACGCTGCTGAATGGCTGCACACGCTTGAGCTCCTCCAGCATTCCGGCTCATTTGCCCTATTTAAGCTTCTAATTTGATTGATTATGGGGAAACCTGGCAAAGATAAGAACAGAGGAAGCTCAGAGTCGACCCCACTGCGCTCCAAATTACCAGAGATGGAGAAGTTTCTTCGGAAAACACCGAGGCTTACTGCTCAGAAGGGCCCCAATATGGCGGCATCTATTACTCATGACTCCGATGCAGGAGACATCTCAGACGCAGGCAGCGGCTCCGATATCTCAGACGGGAGACCCAGAGATGAGCCCCTCTCAGAACGGACTCTCCGACGTGTCCTTGAAGCTGCCCTCTCGCCTCTTAAGCAAGACTTGTCAGACATTAAGGATGATATAAAGCACCTGGGTCAGAGGGTTGTCTCGTTAGAAACAGCACAAGAAGCTATCATGACTTATGAGGGTAAAGCTTCGGACGTGCTGACGTCTCACAAGGCCTTACTGAACGATGCCTTCCTGAAGCTGGAGGATCAGGAAAATCGTAGTCGCCGGCGCAACATTCGCATTCGCGGCCTACCTGAGTCGATTGCGGCGGAGGCCTTACCAACAGTTGCGCGCGAAATATTTTCCATGATGCTTGATCCGGATAGAGCGGCAGGAATCGTGGTGGAGCGCATACATAGGGCGCTGCGCCCCAGGCCTAAACCGCAAGAGCCACCACGTGACGTGATTTGTGGCCTGTTGAGCTACGTCGACACCGCAGCCCTCCTGAAACGGCAACGCGAGATGGAGGTACTTGAGTACGAAAATACCCCGATCCAGATGTTCCAGGATCTCGCGCCATCCACCTTGGCCAAGCGGCGCCTGTTCAAGCCTCTCCTGGATGTCCTGCGGAAGACGTCGACTCCGTTCCGATGGCTATATCCTTTTGGGCTGGCGGTCTCCAGGAATGGTAAACTACTTACCGTACGCTCACCAGCGGATCTTGATTCTGTTTGGAGGTCCCTGGATGTTCCCCCTGTGGAAATCCCTTCATGGTTACCGGCCGACCAAGATGGCCCCCTACCTACTCCACCTCGTGTCTCGGCCTGGCAGAAGGCCTCCGCAGGCAGATCGGATCGTTTGGGACGCGGCAAGATGGACAGGGCCCTCACCTGAGCCCGCCGCTCCGGCCATGTTCGTAAGCATGTATCGTTGATATCTCATTTCTCCAGGCCTGGAGATGACTGTCTCTCAACCTCCTGTTTTAATGTTTATTATAGGCGAACTTGGCCTCTCCCCTGGTTTCCATTTTACGGCCTACATTATATTTCGGGTCTATGTTTTATATATGATGTCATAACAGATTTGTGACGCTTCTCTGTTTCCACTGGTCGCTACCTCTGGGACTGCGAGCTCTATTCCCCACCTGAAGGGTGAAGACCGGATAGATACCGGTGCTGGACGTATTTGTGTTCTGGTCTATATGTTTCGGACCATACGGTGCTTTACTTGCCCCCTCGCCAGTCCAATCCTGTTTTGGCTGGTGATAAGTAAAGCATTCACTCCACCTCGGATGGGTACTTGTCCGAGCTGGTCATTTGCCAGTTTAATATGTTTATGGTTATCTCCCCTATTTTATTTTCTATGTTCTCCTCTCCCCCCTTTCCTTTCCTCTGCTCATATCAACTGTGTGCTATTAAGTGCTCCCATGGGTGTCGTGGGCTTTTACCCACCTGATTGTATGCCGAAATGTCTTCTATTGTAGTCGCCTCGCTAAATGCACATGGGCTGAACGAGCCATGCAAAAGGTCTCAAACACTATCTCTCCTTCTGAGGGATAAAGTTTCAGTGGCTTTTCTGCAGGAGACCCACTTCAGAACAGGCAAAATCCCTAACTTTCCCCCTAAGAAATTTGTCCAATGGTTTCACAGTACCCATGATTCTGCTAGTAGGGGAGTTAGTATAGCTGTGCATAAGTGCCTTCCCTTCAAGCATACCGCTACCTCTGCAGACCCAGAGGGCAGGTACATCTTTGTAAAGGGTGTACTGGGTGATTCCCCAGTGACGTTTGCCAATTTGTATGCCCCTAATAAAGGCCAAGTACCATGGCTCGTTCAGTCCCTTGCTTTATTATCCTCCTTTTCAGAGGGGTTATTGGTTTTAGGGGGCGACTTCAATGTTGCTCTAGAGCCAGCGGTGGACACCTCGGTGGGCAGACCCTCTGTGTCCTATAGGCTCTTGAAAAGGCTAAAAGTTTCTCTGAGAAGGCTGAAGGTCTTGGACGTCTGGCGTACTCTAAACCCCAATGGCCGAGATTACACATTTTACTCGCATGCCAAGATGTCTTTCCACAGATTGGATTATCTGTTCCTATCCGATTCGCATATACGTAATGTCTCTGGAGCCCGGATAGGTAACATCACACTGTCCGACCATGCCCCTGTTATTATTAA
This sequence comes from Bufo gargarizans, assembly GCF_014858855.1. Lineage (NCBI taxonomy): Eukaryota > Metazoa > Chordata > Amphibia > Anura > Bufonidae > Bufo > Bufo gargarizans. The sequence goes on along the minus strand of NC_058082.1, from coordinate 555,750,409 downwards.
CCTCTCCCTGTCCGGTCCTCAGAGGAAAGAGCGCTTATGGCGTCTCAATGACACTTTGGTTTTAGATCCTACACACGCTGGCAAAATTAAGGCCTTGATTTCAGAATTTTTTGCGCTAAATGATACTCCAGACTCCCCTCCTTCTCCTTCCATATTATGGGAATCTCACAAGGTAGTTATCAGGGGGGAACTCATTGCCCTTGGGGCTTATGTAAAAAAACAAAGGATGCAGGCTTTAGATGCCTTACTGGCGTCCATCGCTCGCCTTGAGTCCTCCCACAAGGAATCACGAGCCTTAAGCACGTTGGCAGAACTGACTGAAGCCAGAACGCGCTTAAAAAATTTATTAAATGTCACCTCTGCGAAGCTGGTGTTACGATCACGCTTCAAGGCTTATGCCCATGGAAATAGAGGAAACAGACTGATGTCGGCAATTGCCAAGAAGCAGTTCTCGGACTCCTTTGTTTCCTCTATTAAAGATTCCAAGGGAACGGTACATAAGTCCACCCCAGATGTCGCCAAAGCATTTTGCGCCTTCTATGAGGCATTATATAATTTACCCCCTCCAACTGGGGCTACCCCTAATGATCTCTCCGAGGCCACAGACAAATTTTTGCAGACCCTGAACCTCCCTTCCATATCCTCATCCAAGGCTTCCCTTCTGACTAGGCCCATCTCTGATTCGGAGATTCGTACGGTTCTCATGTCTATCCCTTCGGGTAAAAGCCCTGGGCCCGATGGATTTTCCATAGCCTACTATAAATCCTTTCAGGATGTTTTAATCCCTCGTTTCAGGAATTTGTGCAATTACCTTCTTACTGGGGGCTCCCTTGCACCTCACTCCTTGTTGGCGCACATTACTGTCCTCCACAAGGAAAACAAGGACCCGACTTGCTGCAGTAACTATAGGCCGATCTCCTTGCTTAATAATGATGTGAAGTGGTGGGCGAAGATTTTGGCTTCCAGGCTCCAAGACGTTCTGCCTGATATTGTCCATGAGGAGCAAGTAGGTTTTGTCCATGGCAGACAGGGGTCTGAAAACACGGTGCGGCTTCTCCATCTTATTAACTGGGCCAAACGATCCTCTAAGCCCTTAGTCTTGGTGAGTACGGATGCGGAAAAGGCCTTCGACAGGGTCAGTTGGCACTTTATGTCGCGGACCCTGTCGAAGTTTGGCCTCCCAGATCAGTTTGTTAACGCCATTTTCACTTTATATTCGGCCCCCTCTGCCATGGTCAAAGTCAATGGAGCACTATCCCCACCATTTCGCATCACCAATGGAACGAGGCAAGGATGTCCCCTCTCTCCTGCATTATTCGTATTAGTGATGGAGACCCTTTTATGTACAATTAGAGCGGACCCGGGTATCAAAGGCCTTCAGGTGGGCCCCTATACCCATGTTACTGCAGCATTTGCGGATGACCTTTTAGTCATGACCTCCAATCCTAGAGAGGCCTTGCCCAAATTGCTGAATATATTTGAGGATTTTGGATTCGTATCTAATTTTAAAATAAATTATGGGAAATCCATGGCGCTCAACATTTCCTGTCCCCAAACTGTGGTCAACAATCTTAAGCGCAGCACCCCGTTTACCTGGGCCTCCAGAGACATTACGTTTTTGGGGACACATATCTCGGCTACTGTCCAGGATCTAGCCTCCCTCAACTATGTGCCGCTCCTGCAAACTGTCCGCAACCATCTGCAAAATCTGAAACTTCCATTTGTTTCCTGGGTCGGAAGGAAAAATTACCTTAAAACCTTTATCCTCCCCAAATTTTTATATTTGTTGCAATCCCTCCCTATTTGGCTTCCTAACTCATATTTCACAGAAGTCCGCCGAGTGTTCACACGCTTCCTCTGGAATGGCAAATCGCCCCGTATTGCCTATTCTGTCCTCACAAGGGATAGGAGGTTTGGAGGCTTTGGGATGCCAGATGTAAAGTCATATTATACTGCTGTTCAGCTGTGTAGATGTGTGGCTACTCTATCCCGCCAATCTAGCTCCCTTTGCTCACGTCTTGAGTCTGTACTGCTCACCAACCAAGACCAGCTTACTTTATGGGGTGTTAGGCCTTTCTCAGCCAATCACTACGCATCTTCTCCGGTCTGGAAGGGAATGCTGGTAGAGTGGTCCAAAATGGTTCAATCTCATCTATTTAGCTTCCCGAATCCCTGTATGCCTCTTAAATTATTGCAAAGCTACATTCACCCTTCTGTGTCAAACCCCTCTGGGATCTGGTCTAGGCTCGCTGACTTGTCCCTGCGGGATGTCCTTCTCCCAGACGGTAGTTTACACTGGGGTTACATAATGGACCGCCCTGAGGTTAAAGCTGCACCATTTTTCCATTTGGCAAATTTCAAAAGGGATACTGCGTTATGTACTGGGTCCTTTGCTGGTAGTAGTTCCCCTTCCTGGCTCGAGAGGAAAGTCTTAACTATTAAACCCCCCCTTAGACCACTGTCCCAGATGTATAAGGAAATGCTCTCCTCCTTACCCCCGGAGCTCCGATATGTGACCTCCTGGGAGCGGGAGCTATCTCTGACTCTTACAGAACCGGAGAGAGCCTTTGTCTTAGCCCACTCACACGGCTTCAACCGTTGTGTGAGGATTCAGGAGAATTCCTTTAAGCTCCTCAGCAGGTGGTACAAAACGCCTGAATTCTTGCATAAGTTGAACCCAGAAGTTCCTGAACAGTGCTGGAGGTGTGGCATAGAAACTGGCTCCTTGTCACACATCTGGTGGCAATGCCATAAGATCCAATCGTATTGGAAACTGGTAGAGTCACTGATAAATCATATCTGCAAAACCAGGATTGTCCTGGACGCTAAGCTCGTCCTGTTATGGTGCCCTAATAGTACCCTCACTCCCGCCAAGAACAATCTCCCGACGATGCTGATCACAGCAGCTAAGTTACTTATACCCTTTCTATGGAAAGATGACCCCTCCGACTCTCCCTATGTGGACCGATAAGGTGGACCAGATATACCGCTTTGAGGAGCTGGCGCATTGGGAAACCAACACACGTCCCCGCTTCTTAAAATTGTGGTCCCCGTGGAGAGCGTATAGGAATTTTACATGACAGAGCAGGTTTCTTCCCTTCCCTGTTCTCCCTACCCCCTCTCCTCCCTAAATGTTCCTTCCCATGTTCCCCCTCCCCCCTCTTGCTGTATATCTCTGACTGATGGCTATAATCGCTTGTTGTGTCTACACGTGACTTGTATGATGGATATTTATTCTTGTGCCTTAATGTCACTATACTGATGTCATGTGTAGGCGTATGGCCTTGATTTTTACCTCAATAAAAAGAAATATGGTTAAGAATATAACTACTATAATACTGCCTCCTATGTACAAGAATATAACTACTATAATACTGCTCCTATGTACAAGAATATAACTACTATAATACTGCTCCTATGTACAAGAATATAACTACTATAATACTGCTCCTATGTACAAGAATATAACTACTATAATACTGCTCTTATGTACAAGAATATAATTACTATAATACTGCTCCTATGTACAAGAATATAACTACTATAATACTGCTCCTTACAATACTACGCTCCTATGTACAAGAATATAACTACTATAATACTGCTCCTATGTACAAGAATATAACTACTATAATACTGCTCCTATGTACAAGAATATAACTACTATAATACTGCCTCCTATGTACAAGAATATAACTACTATAATACTGCCTCCTATGTACAAGAATATAACTACTATAATACTGCCTCCTATGTACAAGAATATAACTACTATAATACTGCTTCCTCCTATGTACAAGAATATAACTACTATAATACTGCTCCTATGTACAAGAATATAACTACTATAATACTGCCTCCTATGTACAAGAATATAACTACTATAATACTGCTCCTATGTACAGGAATATAACTACTATAATACTGCTCCTATGTACAAGAATATAACTACTATACTACTGCTCCTATGTACAAGAGTATAACTACTATAATACTGCTCCTATGTACAAGAATATAACTACTATAATACTGCTCCTATGTACAAGAATATAACTACTATACTACTGCTCCTATGTACAAGACTGTGCACCTACTGTGTCCTTCTCCCATACCATGTAGATTGTAAGTCCTCACGGGCAGGGCCCTCTCTCCTTCTGTACCAGTTTGTAACTCATCTTGTTTATGATTAGTACAATTGTCTGTTATGTATGTGCACCGCTTATTATATGTACAGCGCTATGGAATGAATGGCGCTTAAATAATAAATAATAATAATAATAATATAACTACTATAATACTGCTCCTATGTACAAGAATATAACTACTATAATACTGCCTCCTATGTACAAGAATATAACTACTATAATACTGCCTCCTATGTACAAGAATATAACTACTATAATACTGCTCCTATGTACAAGAATATAACTACTATAATACTGCCTCCTAGCTGTGAGGACGTGTGTGAGTAGCTCTCCTGAGCCTGTGGATGTCTGTCCAGAGCCCAGGGTGTGGCCAGCCCGGGCGGGGAACTTCCCTCAGCAAGGCCCAGGCTTCCAGGCCTACACTGGGAGAAAACTCCCAAACCATTTCTAAAGTGGATACTAATCCCAAAGTTTCCAGTCAGCAGCAGAATGAAGGAAATATTGTTGTTCTGAAGAAAGAAGAAGAGAGGAAAGTGAGTGCAGTGAAGATGCAAGCGGATCCCAAGTCCGGCCAGCAAGGTGCAGGGGTGATGAGCACAGGCCGTGCAGCAGGTGAGCAGCTCCCCTCTCCTGCACACAGACAGAGACGGACATCACTGGAGAAACAAACACTGCAAGAAAACCTGAAACAGCAAGTTGTGGCTTCCAGCATGGCCTGTCAGGGCCGCACCAGATCTGCAGCAATGCCTCTACAGGTAACCAGGAATGCCATGTCTACAAACACTGCAAAGTGTGAACAGGCCTCAGCAGATGCAACCGCAAGTACTAGCAGTAAAGCTGGGAAGGCAAAGCTGCAGGAGACCGGTGAATCCAAACAGCCTGGACCCCTGCCCCGACCAGGACAGCAGGTGAAGGAGACCACGAGAGCACCTGAGCTGCAGATGGCGGAGGAGATCCCGGCACTGGTAAGGAGAATGGGGGAGTTAAAGCATCACAAACAACTGCTACAGATGCAGATAGACTGTGTATATAACCTGAAAACTGCACACCCCGATAGTAACACCTTGTATGATACCAAGCTGCACTCACTGAGCATAGAGCTGGCACAGGTGGTGAAGGAGATGGACTGTGTCCTGGAGAGGATGGGGCCCCTGGCCGAGTCCTACGGGAACCAGGAACGCTTCTCACAGCAGAGACAGAACAGTGACTCTGGATCCCGCTCCTCTAGAGCACAATCAGGGTCCGTGTCCCCAGATGAGCCCCGGCGAGTGACACAACCAATACTGAAGCCTGCAAGTTTCTCTTTCCAGAAGGGAGGTGGGCAAGAGCAGCAGCAAGAACCTTCAGCTGTCCCTGAGCAACATCCTGGATATGTGGCACCACAAGTCCCAGCAGAGCCAGCCCAACAGCAGGACAGTGGACATGTATCCATGGGTCAGGGTGATGCGGTGACGCAGGAGAGCTCTGTTACTGGGGCACAGACCGGGGACATTGATATTGTACCTGAGGGGTTGGGGGCTGGGGATACTGTACAGTCTGTGTGGGATATAGAGGTGGATGGTGGTCAGGAGGGTGTACGGAATGATGTCTGTAATTTCCCCCCCTTAACACAACCCACGTCGGATGAGACTGTCCCTCTCTAGTGCAGACGCGCGGCCCAATACTCAAGGTAGTGAGCCCCGTCAGGATCCTCCCAGAAATGCCTGGAGCCGCGGCGCTCCATCCTTCACCTCCAGTGCAGGCTATACAGGCCAGGCGTTTAAGAGGAGGAACGTGGTAAGGTTTAAGCACCGAGGCACCAAAGAAGACCTCCCCGATAGGAGGTTTGTGGTGAGGGAACTCCTGTGCCACCAGATGGGGTTTGCTCCAGAGGACATCCTGGCGGTGATAAATCTACCAGACAGGCAGGGCTATGATGTCAGCTTTAAGCTTATGTCTAGTCTGGATAGGTTCTGGGCAAACTTTGCCAGGGTTAGAGACACCGAGGGCTGGAATAAGTTCATTTTCATTCCCATTTCCAAGCCAGACACTGTTATTGTGAATGTCATCTTCTGGAATGAATCTGTTCCTCCCCAGGACATTGTGGTGTGGCTCCGGAGGCACTGTGACCTCGTGTCCGATCTCACTAAGAACAGGGACGATGATGGTGTCTGGACTGGAGGGTGGAAGGTGCTGGTGAAGCTGCGCCAGCACAATAACATCACCTTACATCTCCCTAACTCCTTCTTTATCGGTAGAGAGAAGGGCGTCTGTTTTTATCCTGGGCAACCTAGAAAGTGCTTCAAGTGTGGCAAAGTCGGTCATGTGGCAAATGTGTGCACAGTGGTCAAGTGCAACCTGTGCGGTGAGCTCGGCCATCTGAGTGCCACATGTAAGAACGTTAGGTGCAATCTCTGCGGGCAGATTGGCCACTCACATAAGGATTGCCCAGATGCCTGGCATAACGTATGCAGGGAGCTTCCAGATGAGGAGTTAGCGGAGGCCGCAGACGCTATAGAGGAGGAGGCTTTGATGTCAGGGACCATACTGACGAGGCACGAGGTACAACAGGGGTCAGGTGAGACAACACCCGAACCTCAGCCTTCAGAGAGCACACAGGGCACCATGGAGGTGGTCACTCAGGACCAGTCTCAGGCAGCCGCCTCTGTATCACCGTCTGTATATGAAGAGGCCAAGAGGAACAAAAGGAGGAAAAAAGATAAGTCTTCCCGTAAGTCTGAGGAGGAACATAACCTGGGCCAAAACACCAGGAAAAAAGTCAGTACCGGTGCAGGCGTCATGGTCCTATCAAACAGATATGAGGCGTTATCAGAGTCTGATGGGGATTATGAGGAAGAGCAACAGAGAATAGATAATGAGTGTGAGGCAGACACAGGGGACCCCCCAACAAAGAAGAAGCCCCCTCCTGTAGAAGCCCTTGTAGAGTCAGATATGGAGACCGGTGGTAGGCAGGAAGCCTCTGATCCTGACCTATGTTGATGGGAGTCACTTATCTGCTCTTTCTATGTTGTCTTGTGATGGCTGGGTTTTTTCTAAAAGTTGCTTCGAGCAATGTGAACAGCATCAAAGTAAGAAGGACCAGACACGCGGTATACGATCACCTCAGATACCTGGATGCAGATGTCATCTTTCTGCAGGAGACACGTTTGAACACCTTGGGGCATCTACGTGAGGCTGAGAGTGAATGGCGGTCTGGTCCTTCTTGCTGGTCGCTGGCTGTGGAGCCTTATGCCGGGGTGGCCATATTGTTTAACACAAATGACGTGACTGTGCACAGGTTAACGGAGGTAGCTATGGGAAGGTGCCTGGTGCTGGAAGTGACCATCCATGGTAGACGGCTCCGCTTTATTAACATCTACGGCCCACAGACAGTGGCTGAGAGAATCCAGCTGTTTAATGATGTGAAGCAGTATCTTTTCACCTCTATACCTGTAGTAATGGCGGGGGACTTTAATGTCACTTTGTCATCAGGTGACCGGTCCTCGGGCAGGGCGGTGGTCAGAGACTCCAGAGTCTTAAGTAATATAATATCGCAGGCTGGCCTAAGTGATGTCTTCACATGGGGTGGCAGGAAGCCAAACTTCACATATTCTTGTGCTGACAGAAGCAGTAGAATTGACATGGCGTTTGTGAACCCCACAGAGACTGTTAGCGGGATAAGTGAGAAGGTCGTCCCCTACTCTGACCACCTGGCTTTGTTTTTTTGCTTGGGAGCCACTAGACGCTCTGATATTGGTAGAGGGCTATGGAGGCTTAATTCTAGCCTCCTGGATGATGTCTATGTCCAGGATTGTGTCCACTCTCTTTTCCAGGTTCAGCTTCAGAGAGTGGACTTTTATAACAACGTGGCCGACTGGTGGGAGGATGTCAAGGTGGAGATCAGATCCCTCTTACAGGGACTGTCAATTAAAAGAGGGAAGAGTAAGTATAGCCAGTATCTCAGGCTGCGGAAAGAATTGGAGTCACTGTATTCGGCGGGTGGGGATGAAAAACAAAAGATCGACCAACTGAAATCTGAGATAAGTCAGTATCAGTACAGCAGGTACACCTCCCTGGTTCTGGAACGGGATTATGGGACCTTAGGGGCTCCTGATCCCTTTGAGAATTGCAGGGAACGTGTGGCTAATAGATCGGTGGCAGGTCTCACTGACTCCCAGGGTGTTTTGCAGGAATCTCGGGAGGGTATCCTGGGGGTGGTGAGATCTTACTATGCTGGCTTATTTCAGAAGAAGGTTTTGGATAAAGAGAAGATGACTCAATTCTTGGAGGCAACTCCAGGTCCTGATACTAATGATGTGGACTTTTCTCCTTTGACAGCAGAATTAACGGTGGAGGAAGTTAAAGTGGCCATTGATCAGTTACATCTGAAGAAGGCACCAGGTCCAGATGGTATAACAGCAGAATTCTATAAGAAGTTCGTAGACCACTTGGCCCCAATCCTCGTGGACGTGTACAAAAATTGTCTAGAAAATCACCTGATGCCTCCGTCCATGAGGGTGTCCTCGCTAATTCTGCTGTCTAAAGGTAAGGAGCCTAGTGACATCAAGAACTGGAGGCCGATTGCCCTCTTGAATGTTGACAGGAAGATTCTGGCAAAAATCATGTTCTCTAGGTTAGTCTGTTTGTCCCGGGCACTGTTGGCAGGCTGTCAGTTTGGCACAGTAAAAGGGCGGAACATCTCTGGAGCAGTCATCTCGATAAGGGAGATGTTTGAGAGATGTAAAGCTCTGAGGTGTGGGAGATATGTTGTAGGTCTGGACCAGGCTAAAGCTTTTGACAGAGTGGATCACGAGTATCTATGGGCCACTTTGTCAAAGTACGGTATTCCAGGACAATTTGTAGATTGGCTGAAAACTTTATATTGTGAGGCGAAGAGCTTTCCTCTAATCAATGGTTGGCAAGGGGACACTTTTGAAGTAGAGGCAGGGGTGAGACAGGGTTGCCCTTTGAGTCCACTGCTGTATGTGTTTGCCTTGGACCCGTTCCTGAGGTCACTGCAGGAGTGCGATTTTCAGGGGGTGCCGGTCCCCCACTGCTTGCCTTTGAAAGTAGTTGCCTATGCGGATGATGTGACTGTGGTGATATCTGAGCCTCGTGAGGTGCAGATGTTGTCTGCAGCCATCAGAAGCTACTCGGAGGCCTCGGGGTCTCTAGTCAACCTTGAGAAGAGTCAAGCTCTCTGGACTTTAAGTACTGATCCAGACTTTGATCTGCCACAATTTGCAAAGGCCTCCACCTATATTAAAATCCTTGGGGTCAAATTTGGGAGGGAAGATAATGCCAAACTAAATTGGGAAGAAAAGTTGGATTCCGGAAATGCAAAGGTTCAGCGATGGAAGAACTGGAGGCTGACCTATAGAGAAAGGGTTACTATGTTGAAGACTTACCTGGTCCCCGTCTTCTTGTACGTCTCTGTTGTCTTTCCTTTGCCAGAACCTTTCTCGGCTAGGCTCTTTAGCCTGTTCTTCCAACTTTTGTGGGGGAACAGGTTGAACCCAATAAAAAGAGGGATCACCTACCTACAGAGGAGAGAGGGTGGGCTGGATATGTTAAATCCAAGGGTGTTCTTTGACTCCATGTTTCTGAAAGTTAATTTTGGTTGCCTGGACTCAAACAGCAGCTCCCTGTGGGCGAACAGTGTCAGGGACTGGATATTGCCTTTTGCAGAGTCTTGGGTGCGAGGCGGCAGTCTCAAGAGGGGTCGGTTTACTCGTGGCTTCCTCCCCCAGTACCTGGAATATGGTCTAAAGTGTGTGAAGAAATGGGGAATAGACAAGGTGTATCTGGAGACTAAGACCAGGAAGGATCTCTATATAAAGATCTGTAGGGCCTTCTATAACTTGCAGCCAGCACTGAGAGACTGTACAACGGCCACCTTGCAGGAAAGTCTTAGGTTCCTCAACGGACCAAGGCTTCCTGCAAAGTTGTTTGACATTGCCTGGCTGTCATTCCATGGGAAGCTTTTTGTCAGAGGCAATTTAAAGTTCCTGAGTGTTCTAGATCGCATGTGTCCCTTGGGCTGTCAGCAGGAGGAGACTATGGAACATTTTATAACCGAGTGCTGGGGAGGGCGACAGATATGGCAGGAGATAGCCAGCAAGCTAAAAATCCCAAGGCTGCAGTCTCTGACCTACCCAGACATTGTATATGGTGTGACATCACAGGTAGCTGACATTGACCGGGGGACCTTGCATTTGATTATAACCATCGTTAAATACTATCACTGGCAGACAAGAACAAGAGTGTCCATCCACAGTGAGCCCTTCAATCCATGAGAAAGCCGTAAACCTCATCCTGTCGGAGCTAAGGTGGGTCAGATCTATAGAAGTTAGGAGAAAGGGCGAGAATGAAAAATTATGGAAGAATGTATATTTGGAGTAATTTCTGGTTCATGTATCCTGGAATTATGTTTATTTATTCATCTTTTCTCCCATTTATTTGCAATGGACTCTTAAGTTAAAGTTATTATAAACTTATTATTTTGATGATATGTATGATTTCAGTTTAATAATTGTTTGTTCATTCTCATTTCGGAATGTACTATTGTATTTTTGCTTGTTTTATACTAATAAAAATTGCCTCCTATGTACAAGAATATAACTACTATAATACTGCTCCTATGTACAAGAATATAACTACTATAATACTGCTCCTATGTACAAGAATATAACTACTATAATACTGCTCCTATGTACAAGAATATAACTACTATAATACTGCTCCTATGTACAAGAATATAACTACTATAATACTGCTCCTATGTACAAGAATATAACTACTATAATACTGCTCCTATGTACAAGAATATAACTACTATAATACTGCTCCTATGTACAAGAATATAACTACTATAATACTGCTCCTATGTACAAGAATATAACTACTATAATACTGCTCCTATGTACAAGAATATAACTACTATAATACTGCTCCTATGTACAAGAATATAACTACTATAATACTGCCTCCTATGTACAAGAATATAACTACTATAATACTGCTCCTATGTACAAGAATATAACTACTATAATACTGCTCCTATGTACAGAATATAACTACTATAATACTGCTCCTATGTACAAGAATATAACTACTATAATACTGCTCCTATGTACAAGATATAACTACTATAATACTGCTCCTATGTACAAGAATATAACTACTATAATACTGCTCCTATGTACAAGAATATAACTACTATAATACTGCTCCTATGTACAAGAATATAACTACTATAATACTGCCTCCTATGTACAAGAATATAACTACTATAATACTGCTCCTATGTACAAGAATATAACTACTATAATACTGCTCCTATGTACAAGAATATAACTACTATAATACTGCTCCTATGTACAAGAATATAACTACTATAATACTGCTCCTATGTACAAGAATATAACTACTATAATACTGCTCCTATGTACAAGAATATAACTACTATAATACTGCTCCTATGTACAAGAATATAACTACTATAATACTGCTCCTATGTACAAGAATATAACTACTATAATACTGCTCCTATGTACAAGAATATAACTACTATAATACTGCTCCTATGTACAAGAATATAACTACTATAATACTGCTCCTATGTACAAGAATATAACTACTATAATACTGCTCCTATGTACAAGAATATAACTACTATAATACTGCTCCTATGTACAAGAATATAACTACTATAATACTGCTCCTATGTACAAGAATATAACTACTATAATACTGCTCCTATGTACAAGAATATAACTACTATAATACTGCTCCTATGTACAAGAATATAACTACTATAATACTGCTCCTATGTACAAGAATATAACTACTATAATACTGCTCCTATGTACAAGAATATAACTACTATAATACTGCTCCTATGTACAAGAATATAACTACTATAATACTGCTCCTATGTACAAGAATATAACTACTATAATACTGCTCCTATGTACAAGAATATAACTACTATAATACTGCTCCTATGTACAAGAATATAACTACTATAATACTGCTCCTATGTACAAGAATATAACTACTATAATACTGCTCCTATGTACAAGAATATAACTACTATAATACTGCTCCTATGTACAAGAATATAACTACTATAATACTGCTCCTATGTACAAGAATATAACTACTATAATACTGCTCCTATGTACAAGAATATAACTACTATAATACTGCTCCTATGTACAAGAATATAACTACTATAATACTGCTCCTATGTACAAGAATATAACTACTATAATACTGCTCCTATGTACAAGAATATAACTACTATAATACTGCTCCTATGTACAAGAATATAACTACTATAATACTGCTCCTATGTACAAGAATATAACTACTATAATACTGCTCCTATGTACAAGAATATAACTACTATAATACTGCTCCTATGTACAAGAATATAACTACTATAATACTGCTCCTATGTACAAGAATATAACTACTATAATACTGCTCCTATGTACAAGAATATAACTACTATAATACTGCTCCTATGTACAAGAATATAACTACTATAATACTGCTCCTATGTACAAGAATATAACTACTATAATACTGCTCCTATGTACAAGAATATAACTACTATAATACTGCCTCCTATGTACAAGAATATAACTACTATAATACTGCTCCTATGTACAAGAATATAACTACTATAATACTGCTCCTATGTACAAGAATATAACTACTATAATACTGCCTCCTATGTACAAGAATATAACTACTATAATACTGCCTCCTATGTACAAGAATATAACTACTATAATACTGCCTCCTATGTACAAGAATATAACTACTATAATACTGCCTCCTATGTACAAGAATATAACTACTATAATACTGCTCCTATGTACAAGAATATAACTACTATAATACTGCTCCTATGTACAAGAATATACCTACTATAATACTGCTCCTATGTACAAGAATATAACTACTATAATACTGCCTTCTATGTACAAGAATATAACTACTATAATACTGATCCTATGTACAAGAATATAACTACTATAATACTACCCCTATGTACAAGAATATAGCTACTATAATACTGCTCCTATGTACAAGGATATAACTACTATAATACTACCCCTATGTACAAGAATATAATTGCTATAATACTGCCTCCTATGTACAAGAATATAACTAGTATAATACTGCCCTCCTATGTACAAGAATATAACTACTATAATACTGCCCTCCTATGTACAAGAATATAGCTACTATAATACTGCCATTTCTACTTGGTTTGACAAAGTTTTCATTAATAGAGATAATATACAATAATATAATAAAATGTCAAAGTCTTAAAACTTAATAAATTTGCTAATACATTTTTCTGTTTCCTCCCCTGAACTCCTAGACTCATTTTTGTATAATTTCTCGTTTTATGTTTGCTTTTCCTCTTCGGTCGGACTTTGCCTCCAGCTCTCTCTACGCTTTTTCATGGTTCCTGCTGTAAATTCTCCTTCGAAGAGTTGTTCATGGAGGAGATCTCAGAGTTTTCCCTGTTTGAAAATTCACATTGTTATGAAAAAGTACCTTGTGATTTTCTTATTTTCAGGAACAATGGGGCGATAGAGTGCTAGGGGGCGATAATCTGAGAATGTCGGGCCTCCTGTGATGTGGGGGAAGCAACAGCAAAGAGAAGTCACTAAAATTGAATTTTATAGAGAGCAGCAGATACCTTTTAAATCATTTCAATAAGAGAAAATTCAATGTATCCATATAATGTATTATGTATCAGTACAATGTATCATTCTGTGCAATACCCACATAACACTGCCATATAGTGCCTTTATATTCATACTATACAATTAACACATAACAGAGTAACAATCCAAACAACTGCTATATCCTGCCTATACTAGTGCCGTATAAGGAACATATAACCGTGTAATTCCTCACTCACACATTAATGCCTTTATTTTCATACAATACAAAAACAGAGTAATAACAGGATAATAACACAAACAACTGCCATATACTGCCTTATTCTACTGCCATATGAGGAACATATAACTGTGTAATTTATTGCTCACACAATACTGCCATATAATGCCTTTTCCTACAAGAAACACATTACACTTTAGTGTATTTGCTGCTATTTTTCCTTTATACTGGTGCCATACAAGGAACACATACCAGTGTCATATAATACCCACAAAATACTGCTATATAGTTCCTTCATACTAGTCCTATACAAGGAACATCAGTGTCAAATTTTATACTAAAGCAAGGTGTTTATTACACAGTAATAATGTCCCCACACAATACTGCCATATAATACCCTTTATATATTAATACAAATTACTTACAGTATAACAGTGTAATAAAGCGCCCAACAATACTGCCATATAGTACCATTGTACTCATAGAAGGTGCACATAACAGAGTAATAAAGTGCCCACACAATACTGCCATATAATGCCTTCATTTTAATACGAGTTACTCACAGTAAAACAGTATAATAGAATGCCAACCAATGCCATATAGTACCATTATACCCATACAAGGTACACATAGCAGTGTAATATAGTGCCCCACCAATACTGCTATATACCGTAGTATTATAATTATTGTTTATTTTGAAAGCGCCATTAATTCAATGCAGGCTCAGACTGGCCCACCGGGGAGGCAGGGGATTCCTCGGTGGGCCCCCAGTCTCCTGCGCCCGGAGATAAGATGGAGGAGTAATTATTTCTCTTGTTTCTCATGAGAGATAATTATTGTAGCCACTAGGTGGCAGTACCGCACCGTGATGCAGCCTCCTACTGGTGTACATTGTACAGGAGGCCCCGCAGTGTCTTCTAAACTTCCTAGGCTGCTGGCAGTGAAGGAGGAGAGAACATGTCTGGCCATCCTCCTTCCCTCCCTGCTGTCAGAAAACTGTGGCTGCTGAAGAGAAGGACTCCTCTGTGGTGCTGGGCTGATTTCTCAGGTGTGTGACAGTAGTGAGCTGTAGTAGACTGTAAGGGGGATTTGTTTATAGCAGACACAGATCTGTGTATCTGCTTCTCTCTGCAGAGTTCAGAGTGGCATTGGGGAGACTCTGCCCTAGGTCCCCCCTAATACCTCTGCTTTAGGTGCACCCCCATAGATGCCGCAGCTCCAGATGCCCCCACTGTAAATTCACCCCTAATATTGCCTCTTCTCCAGTTACCCCTGGTCCAGCATCCCCACTATTACCCTGCCTTAGGTGACCCTAATGTCTCTGCTTCAGTTGTGACCCTCCGTTTGTGCCCTTTGCTCACGTTGCTCCTCTAGCGCCTTTGCTTGGGCTTTGTTAAAGGTTATGACCTGCAGAGGGGGTTGGATTTATGCCTGAAAATTTCTGCCCAGTGCGTCCCATTCTCCAGTATTGACACGTACGGTTTACATGGCGGCAGTGATGATATTCTGTTTTTACAGGCATCACTGCTGCCATGTAAGCAGATACTGTGGAGGAGGATTTAAAGGGGTTGTCCAGGTTTTCAAGTTATCCTCTCCACACCATAGGGCATAACTATATGATTAGTGGGGTCCGATTCTGCGACCCCCCACTGATTCCCAGGAACGGGTCCTGTTCCCCCTTTTTATGGTCGGACAGGCCACACATCCGCCCTGCTGCTCCATTCATTCTCTTCGGGACCACTGGAAATAGCCAGCGCTGTACTCCGCTATCTCCAGCGACCCCATAGAGAATGGATGGAGAGGCAGGGCACATGCTCCACCTACCACTGAGTCAAGAAGGGGGATCAGTGGGGGCTCCAGCGTTCAGATCCCCACAGATCACTTCATTATCCCTGATCCTGTGGATAGAGGATAACTAGAAAAGTGGACACCGGCCCTTTAACTGGCGAGCACTTCTATTTTAGTTTGAAACATATTTTGGGCCAGATTTTTAATTTTTATTTAATTTAAATTTTTTTACACCCAAAGAAAACCTTTAAGGATAGGGAATGTGAAAAGGTCCAACAGCGATGACACGACAGGTGATAAGTGTCTGACTGGTGGGGGTCTGACTGCTGGGACCCCCATGATCAAGGGGACGTGGTCTTAAGAACTTTGTGTACATAGATTGGCGGTAATGTAATGTCTCAGGACCCCTTTTTTCATGATCAGTGGGTGTTCCAGCAGTCAGACCCCAGCAATCTGATATTTATCACCGATCCTGTAGATAGGCGAGAGGTCGTTATGGTAGGACAACTCTTCTAATTATAATGTAGATAATGTGCGATATGAGGAGGTTACGATTTGGTAAATTTCATGCCAGACATTTATACTTAAAGGGGTTAAAGGGTTTGTCTCACTTCAGTAAATGGCATTTATCATGCAGTTAATACAAGGCACTTACTAATGTATTGTGATTCTCCATATTGCCTCCTTTCCATCACATTATACACAGCACGTATCCATGGTTTTGACCACTCTGTAATCCAGCAGCGGTGGCCGTGCTCACACACTATAGGGAAAGGCTGGAAGTGCGCATAGGCCAACACCTTCACCTATAGTGTGTAAGCACGGCCACCGCTGCTGGATTACACAGTGGTAATAACCACGGATACGTGCTGTGTATAATGTGATGGAAAAGAGTCAATATGGAGAATCACAATACATTAGTAAGTGCCTTGTATTAACTTTCTCTTCATGATAAATGGCAATTGCTGAAGTGAGAGGACCCCTTTAACCCATTTAAGGCATAAATGTCTTGGTGTGAGCATTGCGTGTTTCCTATGTGTGATTGGTGTGTGCTATATATGTTCTATGTATCAGTGGTGTATGTGACATATGCATAAGTGGCATGTGAGGGGGGGGGGGGGCAGAGGAGAAACGAGGGGAAAGGTGGATTAACCGGACAGCAGAGTTGAGTATAGATTGGAGGGGAGCAAGAGTGCTGGATGGGAGGCCACCCAGGAGGATGTTGCAGTAGCCCAGGTGGGAGATGACAAGAGCATGCTCTAGTATTCTAGTTGACTCAGGGGTGAGGAAAGCGCGAATACGAGAGATGTTCTTAAGTTGAACACAGCAGGTGGAGGTGAGGGTTTGGATGTGTGACTTAACCCCTTAGTGACCAAGCACATTTTTAAAAAATTGCATTCCAAGAGCTAGAACTTTTTTGTTTTTTCAAAAATGTACTTGTATGAGGTCTTTTCTTTTTTGCAGGACAAGTTCGTTTTTAATGTACTATTTTAAGTACATGTAATGATTGATTAAAGCCAGCCGTTTAGCTAAAACCCCCTTTGTTTACGTCAGTAAAAACATGTATGGGTGGTCACTAAGGGGTTAAAGAACAGGGCAGAATCCAATCAGTGATGAGCGTCAGGGGCAATATTCGAATTTGCGATATTTCGTGAATATTCATCATATATTCGAGAATTCGTGATCTACAGTCATTATTTTCTTGATTGCGAAAATCGGCAATCGGAAAATTCATGATAAAAATGTGTGATACGAAAATTTGCGATCAACACTACTCCTAAAGTCAAAGATATTGCAGCCTTCTCATTGGCCCACAAGCAAGAAGCAGTGAGGGATCATGGGTAATGACTAATGATGAAAAAAAATCTAGAATATTTGCGAATTACGAAGATATAGCACTATATTCTAGATATTCGCGAAGTGCCAATATTCACGATAAAAATTTGCGATTAGAATATTCGCAATCAACACTAAATCCAATGGTACCCCCAGGCAGCGGGTGTGCGACACTGGAGAGAGTGTTGTGCTATTATCTGGACAGGTCAGGTAGAGGGGCTGAGTGACATGGGGGAAAGACAAGACAGTTTTCTCCATGTTGTGTTTTAGGAAGCAGGAGGAGAAGGATGAAGATATTGCCGACAGACATGATGGAATTCTGGATAGCAGGGAAGTGATATCTGGGACGGAGATATAGATTTGAGTTTCATCAGCATAGAGGTGGTATTGGAAGCCATGGGCCATTGGGAGCCAGGCAAATGTATAAATGGAGAAAACTAGGAGATCGAGGACAGAACCTTGAAGGACACCAACATAGACATGTCCAAGAGGTAGTGTATGAATGGGAAATGCTGAAGGTTCTGCTGTTGAGGTACAAGGAGGTCCATGAGAGGGCCAGGTCTTTAATGTCGAGGGAAGAGAGGGTTTTGTAACAGGGGAGAGCGGTCCACACTCTGCAAAAGGCAGAGGACAGGTCATGGAGGAGCACAGAGTAATGTAGAAGGCAGAGGACAGGTCTATTAGGGGAAGCACAGACTAATGTACATGGTAGAGGACAGGTCAAGGAGGAGGAGCACAGAGTAATGTAGAAGGCAGAGGAAAGGTCAAGGAGGAGGAGCACAGAGTAATGTAGAAGGCAGAGGACAGGTCAAGGAGGAGGAGCACAGACTAATGTAGAAGGCAGAGGACGGGTCAAGGAGGAGGAGAACAGAGTAATGTAGAAGGCAGAGGACAGGTCAAGGATGAGAACAGAGTAATGTAGAAGGCAGGGCACAGGTCAAGGAGGAGGAGCACAGAGTAATGTAGAAGGCAGAGGGCAAGTCAAGGAAGAGGAGTACAGAGTAGTGATGTTTAGCTATGTAAGCAGATCATGGCGATTTTGGTTAGGGCAGTTTCAGTGCAATGATTGGGTAAGAAGTTGGATTGCAGCTGATCAAAAAGTAAGTGAGGTGAGAGGACAATTCGAGATGAGCATGTTGTTCTAGGAGTTTGGATGCAAATGGGAGACGTGAAATGGGACAATAGCTGGATAAGGGGGATGGGTCCAGGGAGGGCTTCTTGAGTATGGGTGTAACTGTTGCATGTTTAAAAGCTGAAGGGAAGATGCCAGTAGTTAGTGATAGGTTGAAGAAGTGGGTTAGGGCAGGGATAACTAGTGGTCAGGTTGGGGATAAGGTGGGATGGGATTGGGTGAAGGGCACAGGTGGTGAGATGTGTCTTGGAGACTAAGGTGGAAAGCTTTTCTTCTGTGATGGTGGTCAACTGGGTTATGTGGGAAGAGCACTGGGCAAATGTGTAGGGGTGTAGTAGGGGGTGTTTGAAGCTTTCACAAATTTTGTTGATTTTATCTATGAAATATGAGGCAAAGTCTTCAGCTGGGATTAGCAGTGGGGGAGAGGGCATAGGGGGATGGTGTCAAGAGTTAAAGGTATTAAACAGTTGTTTGGGGTTGTGGAAGAAAGATGAT
Organism: Bufo gargarizans; assembly: GCF_014858855.1. Taxonomy (NCBI): domain Eukaryota; kingdom Metazoa; phylum Chordata; class Amphibia; order Anura; family Bufonidae; genus Bufo; species Bufo gargarizans. The sequence goes on along the minus strand of NC_058082.1, from coordinate 555,731,104 downwards.
GAGTGTAGAGAAGCAGTCCTGTTTCGAAAAGGCGAGTGCAGACTTGAATTTGAGGACAGCTTGCTTGTATGAGATGGTGGGCATTCTTCAGCTCAGCTCTGGAGGTTTGTCTCAATTTGATGGGTTCACATAGTGCCTACACAACACCGCCATATAGTGTCTTCATACTAATTCCACACAGAGAGCACAAAGCGCCATAAATGTCTAGTAGTTAGCCCAAACCCCTGACAGGTTTCCAGGAAGCTGCGGTATGAGGGGCTGTTTTGTGGAGTCCTCACAGGGCTGCTTTAGCTGTCCCTATATGGAGGAAGCATTGTGGTCACTGGTGAGTCTCCTTCCCTTAATAGCAACTATATCATGAAGTTCCCCTTTACCCCTTAACGCCCAGCGCCGTACATGTACGGCGCAACTGGACGTGACTTATTGCCCATGTACGGCGCGCTGATCGGGCGGGTGCAGGAGCTGCGCCCGCCCAATCCGCAGCAGGGGTCCAGCAGTCACAGATAGCCGGACCCCTGCTGTATGCGCTGGCCGGGGTCAGTGCTGACCACGGCACATAAAATGTCCATGCAGGGACATTTTTTCTATACCTTTCTGCCAATGGATCGGCCAACGGAAACGTTTGAGCCGGAAAATGGAGCTGAGGCTGACTCGGGATGGGCCTATATAACGATGGATCTGAATCACCTAATCAAACGGGTAAAAGGCGAAATAATGAGAACTATACCTATGGAATTTGTGGAAAAATTAAAGACAACACCCAATGGGACTTGGATGGACACGAAAATGCCTCTAGGAAATGAGGGTAATACACTCAATGGAGTGGACTTTACACAGACACTAAAAAACTTTATTCACAATGAGATAGACGGATATTTCTTATCAGTCTATCTGGCATTGAACATTATACCAAGAGGTTTACGACTATCGTTGAAACCAACTTTTTCAGACGATAATGTTTTTCGTAAAAAGTGGCTGGAATATAGTGATCAGTGCTCTCTAAATTTTATGAAAGCACTCATCACTAAACGAAAATCCATATGTACGAATTTAGTTAAAACACTCAAAAAACATCCTTCTTACAAACAACGTGAACCACAATCAATTAAAAGTAGAAGAATCAACCTTAGGACTCTAGAATACAATGAGGTACGCAAAAAATGTGAGAAATTGATGAGAGATATTACTGATTACCAAACAGGGAAAATAAGGGTGTGGGAACGCAAAAGATCTCACTACCCAAGTAATGAAGGACCCACACATAGGAAAGAATTCTCGCTGGAAACACATAGAACACAGAGTAATAATCAAGTACAGAAGAACATCACTAGAATCATATATAACAGTAATAATCCTGCTAGACAAAACGTGAACCGCATGAATCATGAATTATCGACTAAAACGAGATGTCAGGAACATAAAGGAAGAAAGACCAATAAAATCACAACAATTTCGTGTGAACAAGGAAAAAGAATGGAAACCAAAAAAGGGCATTTCCCTATAAATCCCCAGATCAGTCTAGCAACTCCAACTACATCCTCATCATGTAACCCAACCTCCATCTTCTCTGATAAACTTGAGGTACCTCCAATCATTAATACGAGTGATCTAACCCCTAATTCTGGTAATAGCAGTAAGGAATTGAGAGCTTCTATGGAAGATGGAGTAGTAACAGACCAAAACAATCATAACGTCTTGTCAAGCCCACTCGATATTATTAATTTATCCACTTACTCAACGTCTCCTCCAAGCCCAGAAAATAAATTTCTTGCACTCCCAACAAATCTATCAGGGAACTCTTTTTTAGACCAGGTCTTGTCCACCCCCAACAAGGGTCCACCGGTGCCACCGGCCAGACAGATACTTACAAGTTTTTTAGCCCTAAGCCCGGTCATTCAATTAAACGAACCCCCCCAAACGAATACCCCAATAGCACCACGATCTCTAAAGATAACCCATTTCTACACCCCTGTCTCTTCTCTGAAAAAAAAAGAAAAGACCAAACGACGACACAGAGGATGTAGAGGTGGGAGAAGAAAGCGCACCACTCACCAAAAAACTAAAACCAAAACATTAATTGACACTAAGAATCAGGAGAAGAAAATCTGCATTTTTAATTTATCTGATTATACCCTAAAAGAGAACGAAATAGATCTCCTAGCGAAAGGACTATCCTTCTGTCCAACAAATCAACCGGACTTATTTGAACTTTTTGTTGACTTGAATCAGTTTGTTCGTAAATTAACCTTACATAGACACTTCACCATAAAAAAGTTCCTACAGGTAGATACACAACCGAGAGATCCGACTCTAAAATCCCAAGAACCTAATCTAGACCAAACACCCACTGCCCCAATTATACCCAATATTAGAATCAAGTCAAATTTCTATCCACTTGATAGCAAAGGTCCACACATTGAAACTTTTTATAATTTAGTAATGTCTGATTTCAAAGAAAATTTCTCAAAAGCTCCACCAGACATGGGTGGTAAAAATCTAAATGAAAGGGAAACCAGAGCACTTAAAACCCTCACTAATAATAGAGATATTGTGATAAAAAATGCTGACAAAGGAGGGGGCATTGTTATTATGAATTCCAGCTATTACGAAAAAGAAGCCCTACGTATCCTTGCAGATAAAGAGTATTATGATATCTTACCATACGACCCCACTCCAGAATACAAAAAGATACTGGGAACACTGATAGATGAGGGTTTCCATGCAGGTATTCTAAATAAGAAGGAAAAAAACTTTCTCAAAACCAATTATCCCTCTACCGCAAGATTTTATTTTCTGCCCAAAATACACAAGTCCCTTACAGAACCCCCAGGGAGGCCCATCATCTCGGGCATAGGATCATTAACCACCAATCTTTCAGAATATGTAGATGGAATCCTGCAAAAATATGTTCTAAATCTACCGTCCTATCTACGAGACACTTCACACCTTCTGGCATTTTTGGAAACCCTAAAATGGGAAAATCATTTTTTGTGGGCCACACTAGATGTATGCTCATTATACAGCAATATTCCACATACTTTAGGGGTTAGAGAAATAGAAAAAATTCTTAACTTAGATCCCCTGATGCCAATTACACAAAAATTATTCATACTAAAATCCATAGACTTTATCCTCAAACACAATTATTTTTCTTTCCAGAACACAATATACCAACAGAAAAAAGGTACGGCAATGGGGACTAAATTCGCGCCAGCTTACGCGAATTTATTTATGGGGGGATTTGAGAGAGACTTTGGACTTTTGACACATCCAAACATTCGGTTTTACAAGCGTTTTATCGACGACATTATTTTAATTTGGGATGGGGGAGAAAAGGAATTGATTTCTTATGTAGATAAAATAAATACCAATGAATGGAACCTTAAATTTACTGTAGACCACCACAATATGGAGGCCATATTTTTAGATCTACACATAGAGATCATCAACAAAACCATAACCACAAAAACCCATTTTAAAAAAGTCGACACGAACAGTTATCTTAACTTCAAAAGCTGTCACCATCAGAGATGGAAAACTAATATTCCCTACGGCCAAATGAAAAGGATCTGTAGAAATTGCAGTAACGATGCTACTATGAAGGAACAGTTAGACATTCTGAAAGAAAGATTTAGGGAGAAAGGTTATCCTAATAAACTAATATCGGAATCTGAAGCTAGAATATTGAAAGAAAGCCAAAAAGAGAGCCTTACAAAAATTACAAAAAAAGAAATCCAACAAAAATATACGAATGTAAGCCTAACTACTAATTTCAATAATCGCCACGCAGATATTAGGAAGATAATCAATAAGCACTGGAAAATCCTATGGAAAGATCCAATTATGGAAAAAACAATCCCATCAGCTCCTATTTTAACGTTTCGCAGAGCAAAAACTCTAAAAAATATATTAGCACCCTCATGTCCCAAATTACCTCAGAAAAACAAACAAACAGACTATAAAGGTCCGATGAGCGAGGTAGGATCATCTAAATGTGGTTCAAGAAAGTGTAAGTGTTGTCCAATGATATATTGTGGAAAAACACTGATCCTCTCGCCACCAAGAGAACCGATTCCCTTAAAACAAGTCATGAATTGTAATACTTCCTATGTTATTTATTTACTAGAGTGTCCCTGCAAGCTTTTATACGTGGGTCGTACTATACAGGCTCTGAGGGAGCGCATGAATGAACATCGCTCGAACATAAAACGGAAGGTGATCACACATAGTGTATCTAAACATTTTTCACTGTACCATGAGGGTGACTCCAAGGGCCTAAAAGTGACTCCGCTAGAATGGGTTCCCCAATCTTATCAGACACTATCAAGAAAGGAGATGTTTTGGATATATAAATTGAACACACTTTCACCATTTGGTCTAAATGAGGCCTTAGAATATGCTAATTACTAACTTCAAGAACAAGAAGGTTAACATCTACCTGAGAAGATTTTGTACGAGTTGTCTATACACCACTTCATACTTGATACTTGATATTTTTACTGGATATTTACTTGATATTTTTACTTGATATTTTATATTCCATACATTTTGGAAACAATTATATATACGATCGATTATTTATAAGTATTTGTTTTTATATTTTATATTTTATATACTTTGGAAAAGACTATATTTAATGTTATTGATTATCTATATATATATTTTTATTTAAATTTTCTATGAATTGTTTATATATTGTTTAGTCATGATAGGTATATAATTTCCTCCCTTCTGTGCTCCTCTACACCAATGTATCAACCACCCGTGCCCTTTTTTTTTTTTTTTTTTTTAAAGATTTTTTGAAGATTTTTTAGGCTTCATAGTTATTTATATGTTTTTATCCATACATCCATTGCCCTTGTCATATCTATATCTGTGTTAAACTCATGAATTTATTATTTTTAAATTATTATTATATCTTCCCTTATTTTTATATAATTTTATAGATTTATGAAATCTCCTATACTATAGAACTCCCCAAATTACGATATTACCCCTATCAGGGGGCCTTATAGATACATATATATCCATTATATAATCCATCCACTACCCTTGTCATATTTATATGTATTTTTTGTTAAAATCTTTCCTTATTACATTTTAATTATATAGTACATATTCCCAAACTCTGAAATAATTTTTATTAGGGGTCCCTATATAAAATTCTAATTAATCTGGTAGAAGGTAGACATATATATATATTTTCCTCCTCTCCCCCCAGATCCCATGAGCAGGCGATTGGCAGAGAGAGCTGGACGCCGACAATACAAGACGTCCCTCCCTCTGTCTTTTCTCCCCATGCCGGTGCGTTCCATTAGTTGGAGCGCACAGCGATGGGAAGTGACGTTCTTCTGAGCCGGCGTGCGTTCCACACGCAGCCGGCATGCGTTCCACGAAACCGGAAGTCGCGGCAGATACGCGACTTCCGGATTCTGGATGCGTTCCACCGACCGGAGGCGGTGCTTGAACGGGATTTCCCGCTCTTTTTCGTCCCCTGAGCGCGGGAATTTGATACACTGGTGAAGGGAATCTATTTAACATGTAAGTTGATTTGATTTTATGTATTACTCAATACCTTGCTCCTGAGGAAGGGGTTTTGCATAACCCCGAAACGCGTTGAGCCTTATTAAAGTACTTGAAGATACCCATTCTAAAGATTGAGGACTCTAATTTTCCAATTGAGGACCGTGAGAAGCAGACTCGGCCGGGGGGTACTGTCTCAGGTAACTTGCATTACACCTGTTTGGCAGCCCCCCAGTGAAGTGAGTAAAAACTGCCCTTTTTTATCTACCTGTTTTCTCAAGTGAATTACAGCAACCCAGGCGAGGGGGGTTTACTGTCCTAGGTAGTTGTGACACCTGACCTATGTGACAGCCCCCCCAGTGAAGTGAGTACCTTAGTTCACTTCAAAATATCAAACACTGTTATACATTTGTGTTTCTCCTATTTGGGGGGCCACTGCCACAGGTGCCTTTATACCGGTTGACAGCCCCCCACCAAAGTAAGTTATATTTACAGCTATCGCTGAGTACTCGTCTTTTAGGGGTATCGCTATATCCCATTGCGCTTTATACATAGTTATATGTTTGTGGGGATTAGGCGCCATCTATGTGTATTTAAAAGCTCTGAAGGTCACCAACATTATAGACCAAATTTTACACATAAATTCTTCTTCTTGCATGCAGGGAGGAAGCAGCCATCGGGTCCACGTGCTACTGTGACCAGGACCCAATGGCAGGGAAGGCAGCCCGATGCCTTCCTTAGGCATCGTGGCTGCCTTCCGGGAGAGCCTGTGAGATCCAGCCCCCTCTATTAAACTGGTAATACACTTACAGCCAATGCATTACAATACAGAAGTATTGTAATTCATTGTAAAGGGGATCTGACCCCCAAAAGTTGAAGTCCCAGAGTGGGACAAAAAAAATTAAGTGAAAAACTTTAATAAAAAAAACATTATTTTTTGGCACCTTACATCACTAAAAGTGCAACACCAAGCGATAAAAAAGGCATATGCCCTCCAAAATAGTACCAATCTAACTGTCACCTCACCCCGCAAAAAATGAGCCCCTACCTAAGACAATCTCCCAAAAAATAAAAAAACTATGGCTCTCAGACTATGGAGACACTAAAACATGATTTTTTTTTGTTTCAAAAATGCTTTTATTGTGTTAAATGTTAAAAAAAAAAAAAAGTAGACATATTAGGTATCGCCGCGTTCGTAACAACCTGTTCTATAAAAATACCACTTGACCTAACCCCTCCGGTGAACACAGTAAAAAAAAACAAAAAAAACAAACAGTGTCATTTTTTGTCACCTTACATCACAGAAAGTGTAATACCAAGCGATCAAAAATTCATATGCACCCCAAAATAGTACCAATCAAACTGTATTCTCATCCCGCAACTTCCACCTAATCTCTTAGTTTCCAAAATTGGGTAATTTGTATGGAGTTTCTACTCTAGGGGGGCATCAGGGGGTCTTCAAATGTGACATGGCAGCTTAAAATTATCCCAGTGAAATCTGCCCTCCAAAAACCATATGGCGTTCTTTTCCTTCTGCGCCCTGCCGTGTGCCCGTACAGCACTTTACGACCACATGTGGGATGTTTCTTTAAAGTACAGAATCAGGATAATAAATATTGAGTTTTGTTTTGCTGTCAACCCTTGCTTTGTTAGTGGAAAAAAAATTGATTAAGATAGAAAATCTGCCAAAAAAGTAAAATTCTGAAATTTCATCTCCATTTTCCAATAATGCTTGTGGAACACCTAAAGGGTTAACAACGTTTGTAAAATCAGTTTTGAATACCTTGAGGGGTGTAGTTTCTAAAATGGGGTCACTTCAGACATAAACTGTTCCTCAAAAAGTGGGTTTTGGAAATTTTCAGAAACATTTCAAGATTTGAATCTAAACTTCTAAGGTCCCCAAAAAATTAAATGGCATTCACAAAATGATACAAACATGGAGAAAACATAAGGGGAATGTAAAGTAGTAACTCTTTTTGGAGTTATTACTATCTATTATAAAAGTAGAGAAATTGAAATTTTAAAATTTGCTATTTTTTCTAAATTTTTGGTAAATTTAGTATTTTTTTATATATATAAATTTTTTTTACTCAGTTTTACCAGTGTCATGAAGTACAATATGTGACGAGAAAACAATCTCAGAATGGCCTGGATAAGTAAAAGCATTTTAAAGTTATTACCACATAAAGTGACACTGGTCAAATTTGCTAAAAATGGCCTGGGCAGAAAGGTGAAAAATGGCTTGGTCCGGAGAGGGTTAAGGAACTTATTATAATGCTGATTATGAGCTGTCCTTGGTCTCCAGGCTGCCGCTGATCCCTCGTGTATCCAGCACATGCCACCGTGTCATAGCTTCATTCCTCAGACATATGTGCTGCAAGGTTACGGGAGGCAGGATTAATATTTGCTCAGCAATGTCATCACTTTTGAAGACCCAACAGAGAGTGAAGGCAGCGGGGGTGGGGGCGCAGAGAGGATTAACCCCTTCCTGTCTCCACCGGATAATCCTAGGCTTCTCCTTACAGGATTAGGTTTGCTTTTTTCTCCTGCATAGCTATGGAAATGTGAAACATTTTTACCAATGTATTTCCCAACCACCCAATGCCAGATAGATGTGAAAGCATGGCTAGAGGACCACCATATTGTCAAAGACATCCAGGGCCACATGACCCCCATAGTATCTCCGTTCCCTCCTGACCAGCAGAAGAATATTGAAGTCCCAGGTAACTGAGGAGATACAATGTATCCTTCATGATCAGCTCCTTCCACTCCTCATTGGCCGCCACGATAGAGTGAGCTCCTTGTCAAGTCCTTGCCGGTAGGTTTTCTAGGCACAAACCGGGTCTACTCCACTGGTGAGCAGAAGACAGATGGATCACTGACCTAGATATTCTCTTGGATTATGATGAGCACAGATGAGGTTTGGTTGCCAGGTTGCCAGCTTATCATGGAGGAAAAAGAAGTGAAAATCAAGTTTGCTTCCCTCTCCCGCTGTACATGTCTAGCGTGTTCATTGGCGTGTTCATCCCTTCTGTGCCGTCAGGTGTGGTGTGGCGTGTCCTAGCTTCAGAAATGCACCTGACACCTAATAGCATCGAGTCAGTGTATAGGAAGACAACAATATGAGCAAATAATGTACAAAATGACAACATAAAATACAAATCATAACATGGAGCTTTGACTGCTGACAACCCTGTGACAACCAAGGGAAAAAGGTTCTCTAGATTGTCTTTTCTTCTTCTTGGGTCTTTGTCTGGGTTCTTAACCTTCAAGAATACAAAGCTATTATTTCTTTTCCTTCATCCAATACATTATATTAGATTGATCCTGTCACATTCAGCGTGCAGTCCAATGGTATAGAGCAGGAGGAGCTGAGCAGTTTGGACTGAATTTTCCACACGACAGGTTCCCTTGAAGGTGAACTCAAATGTGATGCCACAAGGTCTACTCAGATTTGACATGTCAACATCTTAGAATTGCTGGTAGTCAAGTGAGCAATTCAAGTTGAGGTCTACATGGCATCTCTAGACATGGAGTGACCACGATGCAGTGACCACCTATGGTGACAAGACAATCCATAATAGGTCCAGGTGGACCTTGAACGGGTTGGACCAGGTGGCCATTGAACGGGTTGAGATTGAAAAAGGATCTTAATTTTCGAAGAAATGGCACCACCCTTGACTATGGGCTGTGTATGGTACTACAGCTCATACCCACTGATGTTAAAGTGCTTTTCCAGTGAGAGAGAAAAAATTTGGGGGCAGTAAGCTCACTCACTGATCTACTGCTGCCCATTCCCTATTCCTATGGTATTAGGCAGGGCACTCCTGTGGCCTATGATTGACTGATTTGGCATTTCTTGGGTTTTGAGAGCAGACCGGGTAGTTGGGATTGTGGAATAGGGATACACCATAGCATAATCATGGGGTTCACATTATGGTGAGAAAGTCTGGAACTGGACCACAATTTTTCAAAGACTCTTCTCAACTATTGATTTCCAGTACAAAATCTAGGCTTGAGTTGGCCATTTTGGTATAAAGAACGTCCTTCAATCTAAGATTAGCAATGTTGAGGTCAACATAGGGCCATAAGCACTACCAGGAGATACAAACTGCTTTCTGGACATGGAAATAGTTGGAATTTGCTAATCTTGTGCAGTTTGTTGATGCCTCTTCCTTTGGACCAAGTTTATGACATTTTTATAATATTCAATTCGTGCTTAACGAGGTTTTTCCCTTTTTTAATAGAACATATTAATAATTCTGAAATCAACATTGAGGGGGTCCAAACCTCTTGTCTAGAGTGGAGAGCAGTTACAAAGCTCATCTCTGGCTCTGGAGGACCTGTCCTGCATTACACAGACAACCCACTAATATAAATGAACACCATGTAGTACCTAGTTTCTCCTGCGGTGGTGCTGTAGAGAAATTGAGCACACAGATTACAGGTGAGGATCAGCGATCACCTGATTAGCTTCTGGTGGAGGGATTTTACAAACAGGTAGGGATTGTCCTAAGACCTTCGTTTATACTAAAGATGGATTTATGGGAATTATCTATGATCCTGAGACGCCATGTCGTACAGTAAGATTAGACCTGCAGTAGATTCAAGGTTCTGCCTGTAGCAACAGGTGACTGAGAAAAACAATTAAAAACAATCATTATGTGAACCGCATGCCTTGCCAGACTTGCTTAATTGACAGAGGTAGCGCTCGGCAGTGGGAGGTTTAAACCGTAGGTGTGTGGTCTTTACTCTCTTCTTCACAAGATAGCTTGCCACTTCTGCGAAGAAATAATACCACACTTCTGCACTTCCCTGCCGAGTTCTGCTATCATCTTCTGGAACATAATCACCATTATCCACTCAAGACCCTCTGTGCAAAATAAAGAGAAAACGAAAAAGAAAGTAAAAAAAGCTTCCCTGTTCATTCCACAATTCCCTCTCAAACGCTACTTCTCTCCTCCATCTGTTGTCTCTGGCAGATTTTTGCATCCAATTAGTCACATTTAATGTTGCTGTCAAGTTTTCGGAAGGGCTGTAGTTTAGAATAAATTATTAAAGGCTTTACAGGCGTTAGGGGCGATTTAGAGTTTACACATGACGGTATAAAATAAAGACCCATAAAATGTTAGTGCAGATGATGATGGGGGGAAAGGTTATTAGGAGGGTTGGGGAAATTAGGGAAGTAATATATAAACTTACCCAGAGAAGAAACAAAGTGCAGGACAGTTATCCATAATGGGTAGGGTATATATAGGGGGCAGTATTATGGAAGTCATATTCTTGTACATAGGAGGCAGTATTATAGTAGTTATATTCTTGTAGATAGGGGCAGTATTATAGTAGTTATATTCTTGTACATAGGAGGCAGTATTATAGTAGTTATATTCTTGTACATAGGAGCAGTATTATAGTAGTTATATTCTTGTACATAGGAGCAGTATTATAGTAGTTATATTCTTGTACATAGGAGACAGTATTATAGTAGTTATATTCTTGTACATAGGAGGCAGTATTATAGTAGTTATTTTCTTGTACATAGGAGCAGTATTATAGTCGTTATATTCTTGTACATAGGAGCAGTATTATAGTAGTTATATTCTTGTACATAGAAGCAGTATTATAGTAGTTATATTCCTGTACATAGAAGCAGTATTATAGTAGTTATATTCTTGTACATAGGAGGCAGTATTATAGTAGTTATATTCTTGTACATAGGAGCAGTATTATAGTAGTTATATTCTTGTACATGGAGCAGTATTATAGTGGTTATATTCTTGTACATAGGAGCAGTATTATAGTAGTTATATTCTTGTACATAGGAGCAGTATTATAGTAGTTATATTCTTGTACACAGGAGGTAGTATTATAGTAGTTATATTCCTGTACATAGGAGGCAGTATTATAGTAGTTATATTCTTGTACATAGGAGGCAGTATTATAGTAGTTATATTCTTGTACATAGGAGCAGTATTATAGTAGTTATATTCTTGTATATAGGAGCAGTATTATAGTAGTTATATTCTTGTACATAGAAGCAGTATTATAGTAGTTATATTCCTGTACATAGGAGCAGTATTATAGTAGTATATTCTTGTACATAGGAGCAGTAGTATAGTAGTTATATTCTTGTACATAGAAGCAGTATTATAGTAGTTATATTCTTGTACATAGGAGCAGTATTATAGTAGTTATATTCTTGTACATAGGAGGCAGTATTATAGTAGTTATATTCTTTTACATAGAAGCAGTATTATAGTAGCTATGTTCTTATACATAGAAGGCAGTATTATAGTAGTTATATTCTTGTACATAGGAGGCAGTATTATAGTAGTTATAGTCTTGTACATAGGAGCAGTATTATAGCAGTTATATTCTTGTACATAGGAGGCAGTATTATAGTAGTTATATTCTTGTACATAGGAGGCAGTATTATAGTAGTTAAATTATATATAGAGGGCAATATTATAATTGTTTTCTTGCAGTACATTATGCCATTGCTCTTTAGTTTGATGGAAAGGCTGTATTCTCAGTGATGTCACTTTTTATATAATTGTTTTGTTTTACCAGTAAATTATAGTAATATTTTATTGTCCTAGATTTGCAGACATCTTGTTGGTTCAGTAGGTTATTTGTCTGCTGAACTACACAGAGCTTTTCTTGCCAGGAATTGAAAAAAAATGACTTTGATCTGCTCCTGGTCTGTGATGTGCTGATTCATTGCTTCATAAATCCTCCTGAACCTGAAAGCTGCTCCTCAATGGTGGGTCAATCAGGGGGAATGGTAACTAGTGGGTCTCAGGGTCCTGTTTTCTCTTGGGTATTGTGTCATATTTTCTTGTATCATAAATTAAACTCACTAAAGACAATGCATACCGCGCACTAGGTACTAGATAATGAGCAACTGGCGGTCTGTCCAAAGCACCAGAGTCATTAATATTGTATGGAGCCCAGATGTTTACTCTAAAACACAAATATTCAGGACATGGACCTTACCGAGACCTACACGCCATGCCATCACACACATTGTTACTCAGTCATCCAGCATTTTCAAGGGTATGTATAACATACGGTATATAAATCACATGCTCAGGTCCACCTTAAGTAAAAGATCCACCTTAAAAAATGGTATGTAACCTAATGCAATTTAAAGGGGTTATCCAATATCAATAACTGCCCCCCCCCCCCCATACAACCGGGCCCCTCACAGGGAATATACCTACCTGGATCCCCGCTCCCTGCGCTGCTCCTGGTTTTCTTCTCTGTTCACTTATTAAGCTAATGGCAGAATTCTAGTTTCCTTTTACCGGATTGCAGTGCATTGTGGGAGCTCAGATGATGGGCATACTATTAGAACTCAGCTTATACTAGTAGATAAACAGTAGAATCTTAGCTTTGCATGTGATTAGAGAAGAAAATAAGATGTTACTAATGATCACTGCAAAATAAGTAACACAGACTGTTTGCTACTAGTGTTGATCGAGCACGGTCGGCACATGGCGGTATTCGGCCGAATACCGCATGTGCTTGAGCGCAGTGATCGAGTCTCCTCCCCGCACGTTTCTTGGCTGCTACACAGCCAATAAACGTGTAGGTGAGTACTGCCCTCAATGTAATGCTGTAGCCATGTTGGTTACTGGCACAACAGTGATTGGCTGGCCGGAACGCGTCATCGGGTGCTATATAGCTCCCGATGACACGTTGTTCGGCTCAGTCTTAGTCAGGGAGAGCTGTGCTGAAGAAGGGACAGAGCGTGTAGGGAGTGAAATACTAATATTTTTAGTAGAAAAAACTTTTCAGAGACCCAAAAGTCCTTTTAAGGACTATTGTTGTGTGTGGCAGCAGCAATATATATTTTTAGCGCAACCTGCGCTAAATTACTAAAACTTTACAGACCCAAAAGTCCTTTTAAGGACTATTGTGTGTGGCAGCAATATCAGTTTTTAGCACATCCTGCACTAAATAGCGTGCAGTAGTTACGCCGCTGCAGACAGCGACATTATCTGCGCTACATCTCCTGTGTAACGTGTGCACATCCCAAAAATATCTGTGACATACAATGTACTTTTTCCATAGACGGTGTCCACTGCGGACAGTGACATTACCAGCCCCACATCTGCAGTGTAACTTGTGCGCTGAAATTTTTTATCTGTGACATACAGTGTACTTCTTTGTGTAGACGCTACGAACAGTGACATTACCGGTGGTACCTCTCCTGTATAACGTTTCCTCATCCCAAACACCTGAGACATTCCCTGTAATTTTTTATTAGCTGCTATAGACATCAGTGACATTATCTGCGGGATATCTCCTGTGTGACGTTTCCACATCCCAAATACCTTTTAAAATTTATTTGCACATACACTTCTAAATCCTGCGCTACTGTACGTGTGACAGACTTTCATATATTAAGCATATATTACATTTAATATGCAGAAGGCGAGCAGTAAGGGACAGGGAAGTGGCCGTGATGCTGATGGGCACGGAGAAACCGTGTCTGCTGCCAGAGCACAAGAAAAACAATCATCCACGATACCGAGCTTCATGTCCCAGTTTGCAGGGCGGCGCAGGACACCACTCTTGAAGTCAGACCAGTGCGACCAGGGGGTCGGTTCGATTGCAGCAGATGATGCTTCCAGTCGGTTAAGCACCATCCTGTCTTCCACCGAGTCCAGTCTCAGTAGCCAAGAGTCTGGTCAACAGAATCCTCAGCCTGATCCTCCTTCCTCCCACCATGGAGAGTCTGGGCAAACAAGTGATCCCACACTCGGATATTCCGAGGACCTCTTTTCATCTCCATTTCTTGATTTGGCCCTATTGTCAAGCACGCTTGAAGAGGGGCATGAGATCTTGTGCCCTGATTCCCAAACTCTTGAGCATCCACAGTCATCTTCGGCAATTAGTGTTTAATGAGGTGGATGATGATGAGACACAGTTGCTAATAAGTCAACCGCAATTACTGTCTTAAGAGGTTGATGAAGAGGATGAGACACAGTTGTCAATCACTGAGGTTGTGGTTAGGTAAACAAGTCAGGAGGATGAGCAGAGTGAGGAAGTAGAAGAGGAGGTGGTGGACAATGAGGTCACTGATCCAACCTGGAAAGGTGGAAAGCCGAGCGAGGACAGTAGTACTGAGGGGGATGGATCCACAGCACCGCAACAGGCTGGAAGAGGCAGTGGGGTGGCAAAAGGGAGAAGTGGGCCACACCAAACAGGCCCGCAACTGTTCCACGGAGCACCCCCTTGCAGCAATCTCCCTTGCCAAGGGGTAGGTGTTCCGCAGTCTGGCGCTTTTTGGAGGAAAGTGCGGACGACAAAAGAATAGTAGTTTGCAACCTGTGCCATACAAAAATAAGCAGGGGCGTGAACACTAGCAACCTCACCACCACCAGCATTATCCGCCACATGGCATCCAAGCACAGTAATAAGTGGGACGAACGCCTGGGTCCACAATCTGTGTCTGCGGGTCACACCACTGCCTCCTCTTCCCCTGTTTTACGTGATGGACAATCCCCTGCCGAAGGCACAGCACCTGGACCTTCACAAGCACTGTCAGCGACCACATCCACTTCCATGTCCCAGCACAGCGTACAAATGTCCTTACCCCAGGCATTTGCAAGCGCAAATACCCAGCCATCCACCCACAGGCCATAGTACTAAATGTGCCACTTTCCAAATTACTGGCCCTGGAAATGTTGCCATTTAGGTTTATGGACACTGAAGCCTTCCGCAGCCTGATGTCAGCGTCCGTCCCGCGTTATGCAGTCCCCAGCCGCCACTATTTTTCAAGGTGTGCTGTGCCTGCCTTACACCAACATGTGTCCCGTAACATCACACGTGCCCTGACCAACGCAGTTACTGGGAAGGTCCACTTAACCACGGACACATGGACAAGTACATTCGGCCAGGGACGCTACATTTCTCTGACGGCACACTGGGTGAACGTTGTGGAGGCCGGGAGCGAGTCATATCCTGGGATGGCACAGGTGCTACCGACGCCAAGGATTGCGGGCCCTACGTCTATCAGGGTTTCCGCCAGCACCTACGTTAGTGGCTCCAACCCCCAATTCTCCTCCTTTGCCTCCTTCTCCACTTCCACCTCCGAATTATTTGCGTGCAGCGCCAGTCAGCCATCAGCTGGAAGCAGTGTAGCACTGCAGTGGGGAAGCGGCAACAGGCCGGTCTGAAGTTGATATGCTTAAGCGACAAACAGCACAGCACAGAGACCAGACTGAGCTGTGGCTCTCGACACTCAACCTAGAACCAGGTATGGTTGTGTCTGATAATGGCCGTAACTTGGTGTCGGCTTTGGAGCTCGGCAAGCTCAGACACATCCCATGCCTAGCCCACATCTTAAACTTAGTCGTTCAGTGGTTTCTCAAAACCTACCCAAATTTGCCTGAGCTACTGGTAAAGGTGCGCCGCGTGTGTGCACATTTCCGTAAGTCATGTCAATGCTGCAAATTGCCAGCTCACCGGCTGTTGTGCGACGTGAGCATGCGCTAAAACTCCACGTTCCACATGTTGGCCAGGCTTTGTGAGCAGCAGAGGGCAGTAGTGGAATATCAGCTGCAATATGGTTGTCGCCTTTCCAGTCTGCTTCCGCTTTTCACAAGCGAGATGTGGGCATTGATGTCTGACCTCTGTGAGGTTTTCTGCAACTTTGAGAAATCAACACAGTTGGTGAGCGGCGATAACGCTATTATCAGCGTAACCATCCCACTTCTGTGTCTACTCAAACGCTCGCTGTTCACAATTAAGGACGACGCTTTGCATGTGGAAGAGGTGGAAATGGGGGAAGACATTACACAGGGTGATAGCCAGACCACCCTCAGTTCGTCTTCTCAGCGCGAATTGGACGAAGAAGTGGAGGAGGAGGAGCAGGAGACGGTTGCCTTCGCTACAGAGGGTAGTACCCACAGCAGGTTTATTCCATCTGTTCTGCGTGGGTGGGTGGGTGGGCGGAAGAGGAGGAAGAGGATGAGGAGATTGAGAGTGATTCTCCTGGTGATGACAATGAAGTCTTACCTGTTGATACTCTGGCACACATGGCTGACTTTATGTTATGCTGCCTTTACAGCGACCCTCGCGTTATACACATTTTGGCCAACACAGATTACTGAATGTTAAACCTTCTCGACCCCCGCTACAAAGAGAACTTCTCATCTCTCATTCCTCTGGTGGAGAGGACAAGCAAAACGGTGCAATACCAGAAGATCCTTGTTGAAAAATTGCTCCAAAGATTTCCAGCTGACAACGTTGGCGGCAGAGTACGTAGTTCCTTGGCCAACCGATGAGGAGAGACGAGGAAACACATAGCAATTTCAACAAAGGCAGGGCAACACCCTTCAAAGCCTGGGACAGTATCATGACATCCCGCCAGCCCCCTTACCCTGATGCGCGGCCTAGTGTCACAAGGAGGGAAACATTTTGGAAGATAGTGAAGTTGTACATAGCAGACAGCGTCAGCGTCCTCAATGATCCCTCAGTGCCTTAGAACTACTTGGTGTCCAAGCTGGACACGTGGCACGAACTGGCGCTATACCCCTTGGAGGTGCTGGCCTGCCCTGCCGCCAGTGTTTTGTCTGATCGGGTATTTAGTGCTTCTGGTGGTGTTATAACTGATAAGTGTATCCGCTTGTCAACTGAAAATGCTGACAGGTTGACTCTTTGAAAAATGAACAAGGCCTGGATTGACCATGACTTCTCGACTCCACCAGAAGAAAGCGGCTGAACATAAAGGCACTTTAAATGTGTTGTTTATAATGTACTGAATACACTGTATTCCCATGCACCCCTTCCAACACAAACAAGGGTATATGGTTGAATCTTCCTTTTCTCATCCTCCTCTTCCATCATATCAACATGCTTATTCGTCGCATATAATGCCCTCGCATATAATTTTTTTTTAGAAGGTCAGCTCACCAGCCAGCCCTCACCTAAAATCTTTTACAGGGTCAGCTCACTTGCAGGCCCTCGCATATAATTTTTTAGAGGGTCAGCTCACCTGCAGGCCCTCACCTACAATCTTTTACAGGGCCAACTCACCTGCAGGCCGTCACCTACAATCATTTACAGGGTCAGCTCACCTGCAGGCCATCAATCATAATTTTTCAAGGGTGTATGATGCCCCTCTTTATGTGTAATAAAGGGTGTATTGGAGTGCCGGTTCCTTGTAATTTTTGGCACCCCTTTCACTTAGTGCATAGGCTTTATGAGTGTAGGAGTCCCATTACCTGAACAATTGTACCACAATGTGAATGAGGCCCTCCTTTATGTGATATACAGGTTGTATCGGAGTGCCTCTTCCTTGTAATTTTTGGGAGCACTTGCACTTTATATACAAGTAAATATACAGGAAAGAATGTTTCCTAACAACTTTTCCTCTAAAATCGATTTTATCTTTGGTTTTGTGCGTATTATTGTAAAAGTGACGTACTACTCTGACAACATCGTTCCCAGCAGTGACCTGGGAGTCAAAGATGCATCCAGACATCCTCCCCATGCTGTTCCCGAACCATTTCAGTTTTGTTTCCATCAATTTCTGACCTTTTTCTATGAACCAGACACCCTCCCCTCTTCAGAGCAGGGGGTGTCTGGTTTAATTCTCGGGTTCTCCCATTGACTTCCATTGTGCTCGAGTGCTCGGTAGAGCATCCAAGCATCCCGGGGTGTTCTACTCGAGCACCCGAGCATCCCGATGTGTTCGGCCAGAGCACCCGAGCATCCCGATGTGTTCGGCCAGAGCACCCGAGCATCCCGATGTGTTCGGCCAGAGCACCCGAGCACTTTGGTGCTCGATCAACACTATTTGCTACATTTCCCAACAATTTACAGTAATTCAAAATGTTAAAAAGTAGAGTTCTCCTTTAAGCAGGGCCTGGACAAAGCGACGCCAAGGGCTTCCTGATCCTCGTACGCTGCTTTCAGTTTTCACCCAAAGTTAACTTCACTGTTTAATTTTACACCTTTAAATATTTTAATATTCATTAGAAAAAACCTTAATATTTAATATTCCTCTTAAATAGCGCGGCGCTTTAATATTCATGTTTAATAAGGAATGAGACAATGTATGTTATAGAAATGCATTTTAAATGTCTGTCTTTTTTGGGGAGGTGAAAGTGCAAGGAATGTAAATCACTTTCAACCTTTACTGGAAGACGCTGAGCCGAGGAAACTTGTAAAATACCTGCCCTGCTCCAAAGTCACATTGCAAAACTTTCAGACAGATCTACAAGAGAATTTCAATGTATCGCATTATTAGGAACGTTAATGATTTTCTACATGGGAATTGCAACTGTCTGGCGCTCGGTAGTCTGCAAATAACCTGGATGTGTAGGAACCAGCAGGAGGGGACTGCTGACTGATGATGGACTGTTCGTTCATACTTTCTGGATTTTATGCATATTTTGGCATGGATTCTGCGCAGAAACTGCTCATGGATTCTGCTCAGAAAAATGCGGCGCTCCCTGGAGTATCGTTGAGCACCGCAGCTTCCTCGGTGGGGGTGCCAAGTGTCGGGCCCCCGCCGATCTCATATTGATGACCTATTCTTAAAGCTCACAACTTACCAAGCACAGCACCATCCATTTCAGAGCGGCGGTGCTTTGTATCACTTGGATAAGACTGAGATGTGCCTAGGCCATCGCCCAGGAAGAGCAAAGAATAAAAATACCTTATTGTCCAGAGTCCACAGTTTTTCATGCTGCAGGATCTATAGATCTTCACCGCAAACAAGTTTAGATATTAAGATCCGCGCTGCCAATATCCCCAACCAAGTTTCGCCACGCATTTTCAAGACCCCTGAAAAAGCATGGCCAATCCTGGATCGGGCTTGCCAAGACATCTGGTTTTATTACATGCGTGTTTTATATAATATTCTGTGAGTGTAATAAGTATCTTTGGCTGAACCCAGTGTTGCAGTGCTCTTCACTATCTTGGATCTTCTCTGTTTGTCTCCGAGAGGAATTACAGGAGGAGGAAACCAGGAGAGAGAGAAAAGCAATGCTGGCAGGTTGCAGTGATTGTCTGTGTGCTCGTGTGGAGAGGAGGAACTTCCCAACTGCTTTGGGTTTCTGGTTTGGCATATCGACAGCGCAGATCACCTAGGAAGAGGCCTAAGTCCTCACGGAGCACTGCTGCCTCTTCATAAAGCTAATTGGTGGGCGCCCCTTGAATCAGACCCCCACCAATCTCATACTGATGGCCTATCCTCAGGAAATCCCAGAATACTCCCATGCTGGGTTAGATATTGGACCATTATAATATTGTAAAAATGAATAATAAAAATGTGCCCAAACCTCTACAGTCTTCTAAAAATCTTCAACAAATCAAAATAGAAGAGAGGGAGGAGGGGTATGAAGCTGCAGCTTTTCTGTTTCTGTAAAACAGCATGCTGTGGGAGGGGAAAATGAGTAAGGAGGGTTTTTACAGGCTCAGATGACTCTGTTCTGCCCTATAGCTAATGCAGGCAGTGAGGAATTATACCAAATTAAGGGGACGAGCAAGACCTCTCAGAAAACGTGAGCAGATGTAATCCGTTTATAGGAGCCGGCATAGGGACAGAATAGAGCTACAATATACAGGCTGGTCTGAAATGACTCTGCTGAACTACATCTAATACATGCCTACTGCTGCCTATGGAGAGATTGTGAATCTTTTTGAAATGATCCTAATGCAATAACTCTTGTTGTTTTCAGAATTTAAACAAAAAAAATAAAACAAAAAAGTTGAATAATAACCATTAGGTATTACAGAGCAGCAAACCTCTTATTGTCACCATTGGGTTCTCAAATTTATAAAACCAGCAGTGACCACAAGGCCATATGGAGTTGGGTTCTGCAAGAGGCAGAATTGGGATGCGGCTTCTATATCACGACTTCTGTCTTTGTCATTTGGAATGGGCACCGGGTCACCCCGCCATTGCCTTCATTACACACAAGATTGCTGCTAAGTATTTGCCACCTTGTTTCTCTGCCCGACAACACTTTCCACTGCTCTTCCGTCAGCAAAGTTCTCATCTCTGTGAAAGAATGAATGAGCAGATTTTCCTTACCTAATCTTATGATGTCACCAGTTTTCTGACACGTCGGGCTGCTTTCATACTGGGCGGCATCTCAGTTGGTGACACAATACTCCTACTTTGTGGAACACACATGATCCTTTCAGCAGAGTGACAACTACGAGTTCAGAGTTAATGGTTTCAGTGCCGCGTCTTCCTACAGTCCTGGCACCAAAACTACTGTCACAGCTGTGTTTGTGTTCGAGATAAGATGTGGGTGTCTTCCTTGAAGCTCCGAGACGCCTTTGTTTTTGTATTTTTTTTTAATTAGCCAGGAGGAGAACAATCCATATGTTACCAAAGTAATAGTTTGAGATTAATACATGTATAAATTACCCAAGAGACTCTAATTAGACTCCTTAGAAATAAAACAAAACAATATCTTCATAAAGTGGGCCACGGAGGTTAACGTTCTGTATCTGTACCATCAAGCCTTGGATGCACCTCCTGAAGTCTCCAGAGGAAAGATGAGAACATTGTATATACAGATGCTAAGAGAACTGGCCTGTTACCCCGAGAAACATTATAAAACATATGGTATCTCATTACATACATTTATCATTGAGTGGTTCTACAATTGGACTTTGTCCAAGAGCCCATAGCAGTACAAGCTTCAGAGGTGAAGCTGCTGCCACTTCAGACATAGAAGTAATACAAGGTCTGGGACTGGACATAATAGGAGTCTTGAGGTGGCTTACTTGGTTGACAACAATTCAGTGTCTGTCTTTCTGTACAGTAATCGCAATTAGTGTTTGGAAGCCCCATGTGAGAGCTACAGTCAAGGGAGACGCTAATAATTGCCAATGATTTGTTGCTATGTGACTTATGTCTTCTGTAGCCCTATCTCATCCGAGGTCCTCTGAAAACTAAGTTAGAACATATTGAACCTTGTCTCTTCTAGGAATGTAAAGATTCCTTAACATGGGGCGACGGAGCAGCAGATTGTCAGGAAAGAAGTGTTCGCCTGCTTGCTGGTGGAGGAGCTTGCTCCAGTATGGGGAGCAGTGATCGCTCTTCCCTATACTGAGTCGTTGTTAGTTGGCAGCAGATCGTGTTTACACAGCACAATCTGCCGGCGGCAAATGACGATTTTTGTGTGAGCACCAACAATTGAATTACCTGATGAACAGGCGTTTCACTCGTTCATCGAGTAATGGGCGGTACATTTACACCGCCAAATAATTGCTAGCAAAGGTTCCTATGAACGCTTGTTAACGAATATCTTTGCAATTCTTGGCCAGTGTAAAGGGTCCTTAGGAAGAGATGCAATCAGGTTATGTACTTTTGCTCCACTTGGGTATTTAGATACCGTTATAAGGCAGTACATAGAATTTTTGTCTTGGATGAAAGAAAGCCAAGCCAACACTGTGCTTTTTGAATTTGAGGAGGTTACCACTATTCAAGAGGTTCAAATAATGAGAGTCAGGAAATGGAGCAGGTGGCTGATGGTGATGAGAGTCAGGTAATGCAGCAGGTGGATGATGGTGATGAGAGTCAGGTAATGCAGCAGGTGGATGATGGTGATGAGAGTCAAGTAATGCAGCAGGTGGATGATGGTGATGAGAGTCAGGTAATGCAGCAGGTGGATGATGGTGATGAGAGTCAGGTAATGGATCAGGTGGAGGATGGCGATAAGAGTCAGGTAAGGGAGCATGTGGATGATGGTGATGAGAGTCAGGTAATGGAGCAGGTGGATGATAGTGATGAGCGTCAGGTAATGCAGCAGGTGGATGATGGTGATGAGAGTCAGGTAATGGAGCAGAAGGATGATGGTGATGAGAGTCAGGTAATGCAGAAGGTGGAAGATGGTGATGATGAGCATCAGGTAATGCAGCAGGTGGATGATAGTGATGAGAGTCAGTTGGAACAGAAGAAACGTCCAGCACGTAGTATGTTAAATGCTGCATCATCTTTATTCCATCGTAGATAAAATCCGTATACAAAGCAGTAGTCGTCACCTCCCATCAACTCCTGTCAGACCGACATGTTTCGAACCATAAAGGTTCTTAATCATGAACTATAAACCTTTTTAATTCGAAACATGTCGGTCTGACAAAAGGTGATGAGAGGTGACGACTACTGCTTCGTATACGGATTTTATCTACGATGGAATAAAGATGATGCAGCGTTTTAACCTACTACGTGCTGGACGTTTCTTCTGTTCCAAGTGTCGATATTGAGCCAGCCTTGGCTTGTCCGTGCACTGTGGATTATTGGTGAGCTGGACTTTTCTCTCTCTATGATGAGAGTCAGGTAATTCAGCAGGTGGATGATGGTGATGAGAGTCAGGTAATTCAGCATGTGGATGATGGTGATGAGAGTCAGGTAATGGAGCAGGTGGATGATGGTGATGAGAGTCAGGTAATGGAGCAGATGAAAGATTAGCTGCGAGACAGGTGTATACTAATAGACTGGAGAAGACAAAACTGTAGAGAATTCCTGTTGATTGTAATAGAGGAATTTCAATTTGGGCAAGTCTTGCAAAATTTGGATAAAGGTGGAGGCCGGAACCCCTTGCATCATCAGTCCATTTGTCGAGACATAAGGAGAACCGGTCACCACCACGGCCAGTGATTGGCTTCAGCTATGTCAAACTGGATGTTGACATCAAGAGAGCTCAACCCAAGTAAGGTCCATCCAAATGGGTGGTAGGGGGATTTCCAACCCCTTTAAGGTTACTTTGATTTTCACTTTATCCAACGTGCCTTCTCCTCCTTCCAATGACCTCCATTTAGCTGCATTTCCATCCTCATCTATACTAATAAAAGCCCTGTGTACGTGGTGTCCGTGCGTGTGTGCCGATTTGTTAAGTGCGCATGCGCGGCTCTCTGCCTGTGATAGCTTCCCTCACTTGCTACTGTGCGGCCATTTCCTGACTTTGGTGGACGGGGTTAGGGTGAGATAGGAGCGAGTAGGATGCGGCCGCTGCGGAGACTAACATGTGCCCACGGTGCTGACAGATACCCAGGGTCCAGAATAGGAGGTCCCCATCCCCATTGCTCCCAGCTTTGTCCTCCCAGGCTCTTTGGGAGTTCTATGAACTCCAGTATGCAATGCTGCAACAGGTACGGGCCACTCTCTGCCCGGTGTGCAGGTGTATGCACCCCATAACAGTGTCATCCACAGGTACCCCCCCATAACAGTGTCATCCACAGGTACCCCCCATAACAGTGTCATCCACAGGTACCACGGTACCACCCATAACAGTGTCATCCACAGGTACCCCTCCATAACAGTGTCATCCACAGGTACCCCCCATAACAGCATCATCCACAGGTACCCCCCATAACAGTGTCATCCACAGGTACCCCTCCATAACAGTGTCATCCATAGGTACCCCTCCATAACAGTGTCATCCACAGGTACCCCTCCATAACAGTGTCATCCACAGGTACCCCCAATAACAGTGTCATCCACAGGTACCCCTCCATAACAGTGTCATCCACAGGTATTCCCCCCATAACAGTGTCATCCACAGGTACCCCCCCATAACAGTGTCATCCACAGGTATTCCCCCATAACAGTGTCATCCACAGGTATTCCCCCATAACAGTGTCATCCACAGGTACCCCTCCATAACAGTGTCATCCACAGGTACCCCCCATAACAGTGTCATCCACAGGTACACCTCCATAACAGTGTTCTAGCGCCCGTTATTGTAACAGGCTTAATGTCTAGTCTACAATAATCGATGACTACAACTCAGCTCTTAGTGAAGGACTCCCTTAGCTGCTACTGTATTTGTTTATTACCCTAGTAGCAATGCACATGGGTAGTAAGAGTTGTCCTTGAAACTGCTATGGGGTTTACTCCTTGGCAATTTACATATCTGCACTTGATCGCATTTGTTTTAGACAGTAAGGAGTTCTCCATTCTTGGAAAATATATTTTTTTTCCATCCAAGAAGCATCATTGTGGACCAATTAGGCTTTGTATGTTTTAGTTTTTTTGGGGGGAAAGGGGTATGTTGTAAATATAAAGAAGAAAATATTCTATAAACTTTTTGAATGGAATTCATCGTCTCTCATTATGTCTTCCCTCTAGACATTGTTCCATAGTCCATATACACTCACCTAAAGAATTATTAGGAACACCATACTAATACGGTGTGGGACCCCCTTTTGCCTTCAGAACTGCCTTAATTCTACGTGGCATTGATTCAACAAGGTGCTGATAGCATTCTTTAGAAATGTTGGCCCATATTGATAGGATAGCATCTTGCAGTTGATGGAGATTTGAGGGATGCACATCCAGGGCACGAAGCTCCTGTTCCACCACATCCCAAAGATGCTCTATTGGGTTGAGATCTGGTCACTGTGGGGGCCATTTTAGTACAGTGAACTCATTGTCATGTTCAAGAAACCAATTTGAAATGATTGGAGCTTTGTGACATGGTGCATTATCCTGCTGGAAGTAGCCATCAGAGGATGGGTACATGGTGGTCATGAAGGGATGGACATGGTCAGAAACAATGCTCAGGTAGCCCGTGGCATTTAAACGATGGCCAATTGCCACTAAGGGGCCTAAAGTCTGCACAGAAAACATCCCCCACCCCATTACACCACCACCACCAGCCTGCACAGTGGTAACAAGGCATGATGGATACAGGTTCTCATTCTGTTTACGCCAAATTCGGACTCTACCATTTGAATGTCTCAACAGAAATCGAGACTCATCAGACCAGGCAACATTTTTCCAGTCTTCAACAGTCCAATTTTGGTGAGCTCGTGCAAATTGTAGCCTCTTTTTCCTATTTGTAGTGGAGATTAGTGGTACCCGGTGGGGTCTTCTGCTGTTGTAGCCCACCTTTCTTTCTGATTCTGACATTCAGTTTGGAGTTCAGGAGATTGTCTTGACCAGGACCACAACCCTACATGCATTGAAGCAACTGCCATGTGATTGGTTGACTAGATAATCGCATTAATGAGAAATAGAACAGGTGTTCCTAATAATTATTTAGGTGAGTGTATGTAAATTCCTTCTAAAGATGTCCAATAGACAAGGACTTACTGTATGTAAACAGAAAGTCTTTAACACGTTGATAAGAGAGGAGAACACTTTCGTGTTTCTTAGCAGGTGGTTGAGAGAAAATGGACAAGGCTTTGCACCATAGAGGAATAAGAACATTAAAGTTTATGTTCTAGAGTCCTTGATCACGCTGGGGATGTAACTGTAATCCCATACGCCTAACAAGGTTTGCAATTTTCCTGAACATAAAAAGACAATCATAACTCATGCATAGAAATGGACACATCATATCCTGGATGGATACAGTAAAGGTTAGAGTTATGTCACTTGATATATGAACATAGATACTTTAATAACATTAATGACTAGCTCCAGCTTAAAGTGATGTCTTAATGCTCTGTCTATTGACTTCCATGGGATCAAAGATGATCAATAACACTTTTTATTGGCTATAGATTATACGAGAAACATTGCTGTACATAGAACACTCAATACTTATTGTACTTCAAAGGATATTACATTTTATCTGAAATATAAATATATCCATAAGTATTTCCATTCAATAACTGACATTTGTGGCATAGAATAAAACCAATTCTAGTAAGTTCACATTATAGCTGCAAACATGGATTGTCCTCTACCTGATGATTTCATGTAAAGTACAATAAGAAACATGGAACTATTGTAAGATTTTTTGCCTAATAAATGTACTGTATACACAATTTTTTTTATCAGGCATCAAGCATATGCGTAATGGGAACTTCACCACTTTGCTTAAAGATTAGTGGAAAACACCCCCACAAATACTCTACTATAATACTGCTCCTATGTACAAGAATATACCTACTATAATACTGCCTCCTATGTACAAGAATATAACTGCTATAATACTGCCTCCTATGTACAAGAATATAACTACTATAATTCTGCTCCTATGTACAAGAATATAACTACTATAATACTGCTCCTATGTACAAGAATATAACTACTATAATACTGCTCCTATGAACAAGTATATAACTAATATAATACTGCCTCCTATGTACAAGAATATAACTACTATAATACTGCCGCCTATGTACAGGAACATAACTAATATAATACTGCCTCCTATGTACAAGAATATAACTATTATAATACTGCTCCTATGTACAAGAATATAACTACTATAATACTGCTCCTATGTACAAGAATATAACTACTATAATACTGCTCCTATGTACAAGAATATAACTACTATAATACTGCTCCTATGTACAAGAATATAACTACTATAATACTGCTCCTATGTACAAGAATATAACTACTATAATACTGCTCCTATGTACAAGAATATAACTACTATAATACTGCTCCTATGAACAAGTATATAACTACTATAATACTGCCTCCTATGTACAAAAATATATAACTACTATAATACTGCCGCCTATGTACAGGAACATAACTAATATAATACTGCCTCCTATGTACAAGAATATAACTACTATAATACTGCTCCTAAGTACAAGAATATAACTACTATAATACTGCTCCTATGTACAATAATATAACTACTATAATACTGCCTCTTATGTACAAGAATATAACTACTATAATACTGCTCCTATGTATAAGAATATAACTACTATAATACTGCTCCTATGTACAAGAATATAACTACTATAATACTGCTCCTATGTACTAGAATATAAGTACTATAATACTGCTCCTATGTACAAGAATATAACTACTATAACACTGCTGCTATGTACAAGAATATTACTACTATAATACTGCCTCCTATGTGCAAGAGTGTACCTACTATAATACTGCCTCCTATGTACAAGAATATAACTACTATAATACTGCATCCTATGCACAAGAATATAACTACTATAATACTGCATCCTATGCACAAGAATATAACTACTATAATGCTGCTCCAATGTACAAGGATACAACTACTATAATACTGCTCCTATGTACAAGAATATAACTAGTATAATACTGCTCCTATGTACAAGAATACAACTACAATAATACTGCTCCTATGTACAAGAATATAACTACTATAATACTGCTCCTATGTACAAGAATATAACTACTATAATACTGCTCCTAATGTACAACAATATAACTACTATAATACTGCTCCTATGTACAACAATATAACTACTATAATACTGCCCCCTATGTACAAGAATATAACTACTATAATACTGTTCCTATGTACAAGAATATAACTACTATAATACTGCTCCTATGTACAAGAATGTAACTACTATAATACTGCCTCCTATGTACAAGAATATAACTACTATAATACTGCCTCCTATGTACAAGAATATAACTACTATAATACTGCTTCTATGTACAAGGATATAAATACTATAATACTGCCTCCTATGTACAGGAATATAACTACTATAATACTGCTCCTATGTACAAGAATATAACTACTATAATACTGCTCCTATGTACAAGAACATAACTAATATAATACTGCCTCCTATGTACAAGAATATAACTACTATAATACTGTTCCTATGTACAAGAATATAACTACTATAATACTGCTCCTATGTACAAGAATGTAACTACTATAATACTGCCTCCTATGTACAAGAATATAACTACTATAATACTGCCTCCTATGTACAAGAACATAACTAATATAATACTGCCTCCTATGTACAAGAATATAACTACTATAATACTGCTCCTATGTACAAGAATGTAACTACTATAATACTGCCTCCTATGTACAAGAATATAACTACTATAATACTGCTCCTATGTACAAGAATATAACTACTATAATACTGCCTCCTATGTACAAGAATATAACTACTATAATACTGCTCCTATGTACAAGAATATAACTACTATAATACTGCTCCCTATATCGAAAACCATGTATTTTAACTAGTAATAGATAATTCCTATATTACGTTATTTGAAGAGTTTTTTCCCCCAGAATGAAGACAGATCACGTACTTTATGTACAGGGTAAATGATTTGTGTCTGATCTCAGTCATTGATCATTAGAGTGAGGGTCTCGTCTCCCGCTGTAAATGGAGATGTGATTGAGGATGGGCACTGCCTCTGTATTCAATGACTATGGGACTGAAAGAGTCAAGTCAAGGCTCAGTTCTCTCTGTATATCTGATACCTTGTTGTTGTTGTTGTTGTTGTTGTTTTTTTGGTTTTGAGAAAACCTCTTTTCTAGAGGAATTTATACCGTACAGTGATATTTAGGATGCAGATAATGTACATTTCTATCTATCTCTGATATGTGTCACATCCTATAAGAGATATATTCAGTCACCGCCCCAAGAAGCTTTCTGACATGCCGGTTCTCTCTAATGGGCCCTGTGGGACACGGCTGCATACTGCATTATTATGGTATGTATAATGAAATGAGGTTTGTCTCTCTGAGCTGCGTTTTCACAGTATTCCTGCTCTCATTATCTTCTTCTTCCAGCCTCAGGCTTGGTTTAGCTGGTGACACGCAACAGAAGCTATGCATGTCAACACCGAGGTCTACCATTGCACTAATGGCTTGGGATTCTTAGCCTTTGAACCCTAAAGCTTTTCGCAGAGCACTGAACAATTTAAAACAATGCAGAACATTCTTTCATCTGCACCAATGTATCCTTGTCGTCCTCGGGAAGAACATTTCCATAGACTGCTATTGTCTTCTTGAAGAATAGGATTCTAGACTAGGAGTTAAAGGGTTTCTAGCTGCAGGTTGGTTATCTGGACTTCATGCAAATGGGTCACCTACTTGAGATCCTACTCGAAATGTTACATAGGTTGCTAGATGTGACTTTTATTCTTGATTTGATATTTCTGCTTAAAAAAAAAAAGTTTTCCAAAAATATTTTTGTGAACTCCATGCGTCAAACATGTTGATTTTTAAGCATTTCTGAAAGCCTTTGGTAGTCTGCAGGCTGCAGTATATAATGGTGATCGTGATGAGTACAACCCATGAGAGAAGTTGTCTTGTCCTAGGATTCAGTTCTAGTAGGTGTCTTCTAGCAGGGCATAGCATTCTTCAAGAATAATCATCATCATCCAGTTTGGTGTTTTCCCACATGGTACTAGTAAGAGCCTCTCTCACTCTGGAGGACCTGACACATTGTGCATATACTGTATTTCAATGGGTGCCATGTAATACTCCATGCCACCTGTAGTGGTGCTGTAGGGAAGTTGAATACTTGTTGTCAGGCTCCTCCTCCAGGTTGTAACTAATTCACTGGTACGTCAGGCATAATGTCTTATATCTTTTCTATCCATTGCTCCATTCTGGAAAAAAAAATGTATTTTTGATCCATTTGTAAATGAGCAGTTAACTGTACCGAGGTAGGTCCAAGCCATTCTGTGCACCCTTGCTCCTCCTGCTTCCTCTACTAGCCCTTCCATCTCCCTCTTGACTGACTAGGCCAGGTTCTTGCATAGTCATCTTGCTGAATCATGTAAATCAAAAAGGAGAGGGAGTGTCTGGCACAGGAAGGGGAGGAGCAAGGCACAAAGAATGGTTTGGTCCGACACTAGGTGCACTGAACTGCTCATTTGAAAATGGACTAAAAATTGTCGTTTCTCCAGAATGAAGCTACATATAGATAAGTGAAATGTATCATTGCATTCAGCTGAGCTGGTGCCTGGTATAGGGTGACACACTGCCTTTAGGAGGATACCCTGTGGACAGGTTTGTTGCTATTTTTGGATTTTTTTGCGCAATTTCCTTATCTTTCATAGTCACATCTTTATTTCTTATTGCATACTAAGTCAACAAGAAACATTTCCTCTCAAGCTTCTCAAGTTCCTTCACATATTGCATTCCAGGCATTCCAGCTGCTGGTGAGATACATTGTGATCGCAGAGGTGGGAAGGTAATTGCATGCAGGGTATTAACACCTTCCACCTGATCAATAATTTACACTCCTTCCAGCAGGTCTAGTGAGCCTGAAAATCAGTGCAGACCCAACAGAACCTGTTAATGAAAGGCAACAACAGATGTTTTTGCCTCTAAAAATTTTAACAAGATGGAATAACAAAAACAGAGGTAAAGTAGAATAGTTTATGGTCATGTAATATGAACACTGGAACAGATGTATTTTATAAAGGATTATACTAGAAATGACGCAGTGTGCTCTGGTGTTAGGGTCTGTAGTGCATCTAAAGCCTTACCAGAAGTTAATTGGCACTTTGAAAAGGACACTGGCATAAGGCTTCTGATAGACGCAATATACCCCCAGGCCTAACTAAGCCACCAACTGGTAGTGATGATCAGGAAGATTCAAAGGTCATTCATATGAAGGCTCGTATTGTTAGAAACCTCTCATATAATATCAGGTCATTCTCACTTGTTAGATACCTGTCATAGAACAACAAGTCGTTCCCACATTGTTGGATACCTCATATATATCATGATATCAGCCTCACTTTGTCGGATACTTCTCATATAAAATCAGGTCATTCTCACATTATTAAATACCTCTCATATAGTTTTAGGTCACTCACATTGTTGGTACCTCTAATACAATATCAGGTCATTCTCACATTGTTGGATCCCTCTCATATAAAATCAGGTCATTCTCACATTATTAAATATCTCTCATATAATTTTAGGTCACTCACATTGTTGGTACCTCTAATACAATATCAGGTCATTCTCACATTGTTGGATCCCTCTCATATAAAATCAGGTCATTCTCACATTATTAAATATCTCTCATATAATTTTAGGTCACTCACATTGTTGGTACCTCTAAAACAATATCAGGTCATTCTCACATTATTGGATACCTCATATGTAAGATCAGGCCATTCTCACAATGTTGCATACCTCCATAAAATATCAGAACATTCTTACATTGTTGGATACCTCTCATGTAACATCAAGTAATTCTAAAATTGTTGGATACCGCTCATCATTCTCTCATTGTTGGATACCTCTCAATATAGCATTGGGTCATTATCACATAGCCGGATAACTTTCATAATTTATTGGGTCACTCTCACAGTGTTGGATACCTCTAGTATAACATCAGGTGATTCTTCCATTATAGTATCCCTCACACACAGCACTGAGTCATTCCCACATTATTTGGTTCCTCTTGTATGATATCAGGTAATTCTCACTCTGTTTTATATCTCTCAAAAACATTGGGTCATTATTACATTATTTGTTGTCTCATATAATATCAGGTCATTCTCACATTGTTGGATACCTGTCATAAAATATTGGATCATTCTTATCATTGTTGAGTGTGGCGAAACCAACATCGCCACTGGGTTTTGGAGAGGGCTGTTTAAAAGCCTCTTGCCTCAGGATTATGGCCCATAGTAACTTTAAAGGAGAAGACAGACCGGCCGCACAGCTTAAATCTGTCTGTGGAATTGTATTTAATGTTATTATGCGTTCGGTTAAATTGTATGTTATGTGAGGGTACCCAGATAGCTAATATTATTGTATTCGTGTATTCTGAGTGCCATTCACCTAATGATATGCACTCAGACTTGAGCTATCTGGGGATATGTTAAATGTCTGTGTTTGCTGTGAGGGTGTGACATTGTGTGTTTGGGTGGTGATGTCTGTCCTGTTGTCTCCACATGTGTATTGGTGATGTCCCTTTGTCCTGAGAGATAATTGGATTGCCTTCGGTTGTCTCTGGGACAGAGAGGAGGAAACCATGATGCATTGTGGGGATATGTTGTATCTGTCCTGTGTCGCAGTCTTTCTTCTGGTCCTCTGGGGGCGTGAACGATTGGTTGCTGTATTTACATTGTATGTGTTGTAAATTACTGATTGGTTGTATTTCAAAACCCTGTGGGCGGACCTGTATTTGCAACAACTGTAATAAAAACCAGGCTGGGTGTGCCAGCACGTCAGAGCACTGCTTGACCCTCAACACGGAGCCTTGTCTCGTTATTGGGGGGATTCCCTGTATGCTGTTGGAGACTGATTGCCAGGAGTGTAAGCTGACTGATACGCTTTTCCTGTTCGTCTGCTAGCAGCTATTCGCGAGGTTCCAGTTTGGAGTGCTATTTTGTATCCAGTTCGGGAGGTTGGTGTTCTGCAGTAGCTGTGCTTGTCTCTCAGAAAGGGGCATATCGCCTAAACGGATTTTAACCCCTTGTCTGCTAAAAACGGTGCCGTTACATTGAGTATCTCTCATATAACATGAGCTCATTCTGAAATTGTTGGTACCTCTCATACAATATATGGTAATTCTGCCATTGTCATTCTCACATTGTTGGATATTTCACATATAACACCAGATCATTCTCACATTATTGGAAACATTTCATATAACATTAGATCATTCTTAATTTGTTGGTTAGCTCTCATGTAGCATCATGCCATTCTCACATTTTTAGATAGCTTTAAGATAACATTAGGTCATTCTCACATTGTTGGATACCTCTCATATAAAATTAGGTAATTCCCACATTGCTGATTCCTCTCATAAAGACTTGGGCCATTCTCATATTATCAGATGTAAAAAATAACATTAGGGTATTTGCTCACTAGGTTGAGGGAACAGGGTAAGAAAGAACCTCAGGTCATTCTCACAACATTCCCAGCAACACTTTCAGACACCATGAGATGTTTCACATAGTCAGTGTATGCAAGTATTTCTTTATTTCTCACACCTTATCTCTGATTTTAGAGGGGAAAAAATTAAGGCTTATCCTGGGCTCTGAAAACCCTTGTGGCAGGAAATCACCAGGAACGTTTTCCCTCCCAGATCTTGTGTAAGGTAAATATTCCCTATAGCTGTGCAAATCACAAGATGCAAACAGAGGCATTGGCAGCCGTTGGTAACACCCCTCCCCACTAGTTCTAGAATTATAGCAGGGAAGGGGGAGAATGAGACCCATATCAGATCTCTATGGAAAGAAAGGAAGGCATGAAAGTCACATAGACTTCCAGGCACTGTGAATCTCTGCTGATCAAAGTCACTTTGTGAATGGAGGACTTTTCCATTGCATAATTTCCAGGTCACATCTGCTCCAGCACAATCTTCAGAGCAGTTAGCAGCACTCTTCTCTGGAGAGGACAGATAAGCTTTCCTCAATGGCCCTGTAGTTCCTGCTGCATTATGTCTATGCAATTTGTCAGACTTTTCTTTACGTGTGGATACTATTGGGGTGGAAATGTCAATGGTCATTAGTTAAGCGTCCTAATATCATCCAGCAACCTTCAATTAGTAATCCCATGTTCTCGTTACACAAGGTGGACACATGCTAAGAATTTCCGAATGTTTTCAGTCAGGTTTACCCTGCGTTGGTTTTATTTTTTACAATACATTGGCTAAGATATGAAAATATATTTTTTAAATGTCACATTGGTTTCATAGTTTTGGCCATTGTTGTAGTAGTGATGAGCGGGAGGTGCCATATTCGATTTCGCAATATTTCGCGAATATTCGATTGAATATTCGTGTTATATTCGTCAAAATCGAATATTCGTAATTTTTACAATTATCGAGAATAATATGCGATTTAATTAATCGCGTATTGCGATTTTTTTTCTTTTAATAGTATAAGGCAACGGTATTTTACGAAATTTCGTAATATTGCTCTAACTTTGTCTTTTAGAATATTCGTAATATTGCTCTAACTTCGTCTTTTAGAATATTCATAATATTGCTCTAACTTCGTCTTTTAGAATATGACGAATATTCTAAAAGACAAAGTAAGAGCAATATTACGAAATTTCGTAAAATACACATATAGATTGTAATTTAGCTAATATAGTGATATAATCATTTTTTTTTTCTCTAATTTTTTTTGCCTCTTCTGAACTTAAGTTTTGTAAAATATGTACACTGTTAAAAAAATTACTATAGCAGTATATTAGCTAAATTACAATCTATGTGTATTTTACGAAATTTCGTAATATTGCTCTAACTTCGTCTTTTAGAATATTCGTCATATTCTAAAAGACGAAGTTAGAGCAATATTCCGAATATTCTAAAAGACGAAGTTATAGCAATTTTAAGAATATATGTAAAAAGTTGAAATCGCAATTCGATTATTATAACTTGAATTAATCGAATTGCGATTTCAACTTGGACCTGGTTTACTATGGTTGCTGCTATATTCCATATTCGTTAATTCTAGCCTAATATGGAATATAGCAGTGCTAAGTTGAAATCGCAATTCGATTAATTCAAGTTATAATAATCGAATTGCGATTTCAACTTAAGCACTGCTATATTCCATATTCGTTAATTCTAGCCTACTATGGAATATGGCAGTGCTAAGTTACAATCGCAATGCGATTACTTTGAGTTATATTAATCGCATTGCGATTTCAACTTGGACCTGGTTTACTATGGTTGGCTTCAATGGCTTGGTAGAATTAGCGAATATGACGAATGTATTCGTCATATTCCACAAAACTTAGATATTCTCCATCTTCGTTTTTGTTATGTCCCCTGGACACTCTGTGTCTCTCAGGTGCTGCTGGCAATGCTGCCAGTATCTGCTCAACAAGTTACGCACACAGGCCGATGTACTACTTAACCAGAGCAAGGTTTATTACTCAGAACATTATGGCATTCTTACATGGAGGAGTCTTATTCCAACAGCTTCTGTCCTTCTCAGATGTAATCCCTTCTCAGCCTCATGTGTCTGCTTCCAGTTCCCCTCACACACACTGTCTGACTTCCTGGTACAGCTCCTCCTCCCCCATCATGCATCAGGAGAAAAAGGGTAAAGGTCACAGTGATCTATCACAACATCACACCTCCTTTCCTCCCCAAAAAAAAAAAAAAAAAACATAACAAGAGAACAAAATGTTGAACACATAACATAACAAGGCAAGCGAGATCAGTTCAGCAAGTAGTATCTCCAATTCAGTTCTGTGATTTCCGCAGCACTTCATGAGCCCTTTGTCTCTGTTCCCTGACCTCCAATGTGTCCCGTAAGATTTCAGCACTTTGCCAGCGAGGCGTTTGACGTCTTTGACGGGTAGACCTACGCAGAGGTACAGCACCGGGAGGAATAAAGTCAGTCAAAGGTACTGGAGATGTCAGTGGGCGTCCCACAGACAAATCAGTCTCTGTAACTTCAGGCACATGTCCGGGCTCCTCAGGAATATGGTCACCAACCGGTTCAGGGTTTGGGTGTAAACTTGTGGGATCATGCCAGACACCATGCCATATGTCACCAGCAGAGTTCAGAGTAGACTCTGGTGGGTGGTCAGAAAGAAGGGTCGGTTTTGTCACTAGTGGCCGGCAAATGCGTTTCCTCAATTGTGAAAGGTGTCGCCGAACACAAATGCCTTCCTCCAGGCGGACAAGGTACATTCTTCTGCCAAGAGTTCCATCAATAACGCCAGGAAGCCAAGGAGGCAAAGCTCTGTAATTCTGAGACCATACAAGATCACCGGCACGGAATCCCAGACGGCCCGGCGGAGGAGGTGTTGGTGACTGCTCCTGCGGACGAACTAAATCAAGTTTGGTGCGGAGATGCCTGCCAAACATAAGAAAAGCCGGTGACAGCCCAGTAGTAGCGTGTTTC
Source organism: Bufo gargarizans (assembly GCF_014858855.1). Lineage (NCBI taxonomy): Eukaryota > Metazoa > Chordata > Amphibia > Anura > Bufonidae > Bufo > Bufo gargarizans. The sequence continues at coordinate 555,695,031 of NC_058082.1, read as the reverse complement.
GTGTTACGGTACATGATCAAGAATTCCAGCAGCTTCTCTTCTGACAGTCCAACCTGGTCCAGAGTGGACAGTAAGTGCTTCTTAAATGACTGCACAAATCGTTCTGCCAGCCCATTTGAAGCTGGATGATAAGGAGCTGTTTTGTAGTGTTGGACACCCAAACCACTAAGGAAGGATTGAAACTCATGCGATGTAAATTGAGTTCCATTGTCGGAGACTATGGCTGTAGGCAAGCCAAATTGAGCAAAGAGCTTCCTTAAGACTAGAATGGTAGCAGCTGAGGTAATAGAAGGCATTTGAAAAACCTCCGGCCATTTTGAATGTGCATCTACCACGATCAAATACATTTTACCCTGGATGGGGCCAGCAAAATCAAGATGGAGTCTGGACCACGGTTCTGTTGGCCATGGCCAAGGTTGCAGGGTTCCTCTCTTTTGGGGTCGCTGGGCTTGACAGCACCCAGGACATTGAGCAACATAATCTTCAATTGCTGTATCCATTTGTGGCCACCAAACATAGCTCCGGGCCCGCTGCTTCATGCGCACCACACCAGGATGGCCTTCATGCAGTATCCTTAGCATGGTTGATTGCAAGTACTGGGGTACAATCACCCTATTGCCCCATTGTAGGCAACCAGCATTAGTCACAAGCTCACATTTTCTGGCAAAGTACGGACGAAAGTCACCTGAAACACTCCCTGGCCATCCAGTCTGAACATAAGAGAATATCTGAGACAGGAAAGGATCTGTGGCTGTATGTCTGGCAATCAGAGAGGTGGACATGCAAGATTGTGGCCTGTGTACTTCCACTACACGTACCTCTCTTAGTGGGTGGTCATCTCTTAGTGGCAATCTGGAAAATGCATCTGCATTGCCATGGGTATCATGGGAGCGGTATCTGATCGAATAAGCATAAGCTCCTAAAAATAAAGCGTACCTTTGTAAGCGAGATGCGGTTGTTGTAGAAATTCCTTTCTGAGGGTTCAGTATTGACAACAGAGGTTTGTGGTCAGTGATAAGTGTGAACTCCCGACCATAGACGTACGCGTGAAATTTCTTTGTGGCCCATACAATGGCCAAAGCTTCCTTGTCAATCTGGGAGTAGTTTTGTTCTGCTGAGGTTAAAGACCTGGAGGCAAAAGAAATGGGGCGCTCCGTGCCATCCGGCATGACATGGGAAAGCACTGCACCCAGTCCATAAGGCGAGGCATCACAAGCCAGGATGACGGGTTTCTTTAAATCATAGTGGACCAGAACTCGAGAAGACAGAATGAGTTCTTTAGAAAGCCGAAAAGCTTCTTCACATTTGTCTGTCCATATCCATTTAGCTCTTGCATCCAGTAAGCGATGTAATGGATAGAGCTGGTGCGCTAGGTTCGGCAAGAAACGGTGGTAGTAATTTAGGAGGCCAAGGTAGGACCTGAGCTGGGTGACATTCCGGGGGGTAGGCGCATGGGTAAGGGCTTTAACCTTTTCTTCAGTAGTGTGTAACCCATGACGGTCCACCGTGTGGGCACAAAACTCCAGTTGAGACTTGAGAAATTCGCATTTTGACAGATTGACACATAAACCATACTTTTGGAGTCTCCCTAGCACAGTTTCAACATTCTTTCTGTGTTCTTCATCAGTGGGACCAGTGATGAGCATGTCATCCAGTAGACATTGGGTGAAAGGTATTCCTGCCAGTACCTCATCCATGATCCGCTGCCAGATGGCTGGAGCTGGGGCTATGCCAAAAACCATGCGGTTATACTGGAATAATCCTTTATGAGTGTTAATGGTCAACAGATGGCGTGAATCTGGGTGTACTTGCAGTTGCAGGTAAGCTTGCTTTAAGTCTATTTTTGTAAACTTTTGCCCCCCAGCCAGTGAGCCAAATAAATCTTCAAGTCGAGGCAATGGGTATTGATCCACAAGAAGTTGGTTGTCCAGAGCTACCCTGAAATCACCACAAATTCTAATGTCTCCATTCTTTTTCTTGACAGGCACAATTGGTGATGCCCATTCACTTCTATCCACTTTCGTTATGATCTTTTCAGCCAATAGGTGGTCCAGCTCTGCTTCCACTTTTTTTCGCAAGGCAAAAGGTACTGATCTTGCCTTACAAAAACGAGGTGTAGCACCAGGCTTCAAGAGGAGGTGGGCCATCTTTCCTTTTACGGTGCCCAAAGAGTCCTCAAAAACCTCTTTAAAACGTGACTTCAGGGATTCCACCCAATGGTCTACTTTAGAAAGCAATGTACATTGGCCAATGGTAAAAGGAGGCATGCCCAGGGCTTTGATCCAGTCCCTTCCATACAGCGGAGGACCTCCATTCCTTACAACATAAAGGCGTAGACTTTGACTGTGGTTGCCTAATGTAACAAGGGGCTTTACATAACCCAAGGGCTGTAGTAGTTCCTTGCTGTAGGTTTGTAGCGTGAGCTTTGTAGGTTTTAGCGGCAGGGACAGACCCGATGCCTTTAAATCAGTCCATGAAATGACAGACACAGCTGCCCCTGTATCAACATCCATGGAGACAGGACAGCCATTGAGTGTGACATCCACTTTAATCGCCGGAGTACTCCCAGCTACTCGAAACAGTCCAACATGCTGGACACATGTCTCCTCATCAGAGCTAAAACCGTTATTGTCCATATCCACACGGAATGTCTGTTTACGTCTATCTTTAGTGGTAGTGTTCGGGGAGCGAGAGCTGCGGCAAACGCGCCCAATATGACCAGTCTTCCCACAGCGAAAACAAACGACATCCTTGAACTTGCAAGCAGGCGCCCTGTGAGTAGTGTTACCACAACGGTAGCAAGTCGGGGTCCCAGAGACAGAAGAATTAGGGTGGCGAGGTTTAAGCTGAGTGGCAGGGGACGGGCGTCTCGAGCGTTGAGTGATAGCAGTGTGGAATATTTCCTCACCCTGGCTTGCAGGAGTTGTAGGTGGTGCCTTCAGTAGGGTGGCGTCCCGTGTTGCCAACTCCATGACCGTAGCAAGGTCAGTGGCTTTAGTCAGAGTCAAGTCGGGTTCTGTGAGTAAACGTTTCTGTATGGCTGGGTCGCAGAGTCCCATGACGAACATGTCACGGAGAGCCGTCTGTAGGTAGTCTCCAAACTGACAAGTGGCAGCCAGTTTACGTAAAGCAATGATATATGTCTTTATATCCTCCCCGGCCTGCTGCCTTCTACCGTAGAATTTAAACCGCTCCGCGATTTCCAACGGCTTCGGGTTGTAGTGTGTATGTAGCGTCTGAATTAACTCAGGCAGGGACTTAGAGGCTGGCTTGTCTGGAGAAACAAGGTCTCTGAGGGTTCCACATGCAGCTTGACCCAATGCAGTGAGAAAAACTGCACTTCTCTTTTCAACAGTCACATTATTCGCTTCCATATACTGTTCCAGCCTCTCCACCCAGGAGGTCCATGACTCAGCTGCAGGATCAAATGGTTGAATAAACCCTATGAAGGCCATGTGTGCTAAAATCCACAATCCTCGTCGCCACTGTTATGTCCCCTGGACACTCTGTGTCTCTCAGGTGCTGCTGGCAATGCTGCCAGTATCTGCTCAGCAAGTTACGCACACAGGCCGATGTACTACTTAACCAGAGCAAGGTTTATTACTCAGAACATTATGGCATTCTTACATGGAGGAGTCTTATTCCAACAGCTTCTGTCCTTATCAGATGTAATCCCTTCTCAGCCTCATGTGTCTGCTTCCAGTTCCCCTCACACACACTGTCTGACTTCCTGGTACAGCTCCTCCTCCCCCATCATGCATCAGGAGAAAAAGGGTAAAGGTCACAGTGATCTATCACAACATCACAGTTTTAGCTACATATTCATCAACTTCGCGAATTCTAGCAATCATATAGGAAAGTATAGAGAGAGCTAAGTTTAATTTGCTATGCGATTATATTACTTAGCTTTTTTTAAAAAATAAATAGAATAATTATAATACCTGATAATTATTATAATATATATTATAAAAAAAAAGCTAAGTAATATAATTGCATAGCGAATTAAACTTAGCTGTCTCTATAGTCAACTTTCCTATATGATTGCTAGAATTCGCGAAGTTGATGATTTGAATAGGTAACTAAAACGAAGATGGAGAATATCTAAGTTTTGTGGAATATGACAAATACATTCGTCATATTCGTTAATTCTACCAAGCCATTGAAGCCAACCATAGTAAACCAGGTCCAAGTTGAAATCGCAATGCGATTAATATAACTCGAAGTAATCGCATGGCGATTTCAACTTAGTAATGCTATATTCCATGCTCATGGAGCGTCCCCATCACCATGGGAACGTCTCCATATACTAGAATGTACTGTCGGATTTGAGAATTACGTTGAAATCGCAATTCGATTATTTCAAGTTATAATAATCGAATTGCGATTTCAACTTGGCCCTGCTATATTCCATATTAGGCTAGAATTAACGAATATGGAATATAGCAGTGTTAAGTTGAAATCGCAATTCGATTATTATAACTTGAAATAATCGAATTGCGATTTCAATGTAATTCTCAAAACCCACATCCAGCATCTGAAAGGTGGATGGGCCCGTTCTGTATCTTCAAAGTTTTATGGAAACATTTTTTGGCATTCAATTTTACAAAATTTTCTTCCCATAGAAGTATTAGGCAAAAGCGCAGCAAGTCAGGTTGCAGATGTTGTGGTCATAAATGAGCCCCGGCACCCAAAAGGTTCCAAGGGTCCTGTGCACATAATACTGTATTATGACCCAAGCCTCTGCTTTTAAAAGAAAATTTTGTGGAGGCACTATACAGGTCCTTCTCAGAAAATTAGCATATTGTGATAAAGTTCATTATTTTCTGTAATGTACTGATAAACATTAGATTTTCATATATTTTAGATTCATTACACACCAACTGAAGTAGTTCAAGCCTTTTATTGTTTTAATATTGATGATTTTGGCTACAGCTCATGAAAACCCAAAATTCCTATCTCAAAAAATTAGCATATCATAAAAAGGTTCTCTAAACGAGCTATTAACCTAATCATTTGAATCAACTAATTAACTCTAAACACCTGCAAAAGATTCCTGAGGCTTTTAAAAACTCCCAGCCTGGTTCATTACTCAAAACTGCAATCATGGGTAAGACTGCCGACCTGACTGCTGTCCAGAAGGCCATCACTGACACCTCAAGCAAGAGGGTAAGACACAGAAAGACATGTCTGAATGAATAGGCTGTTCCCAGAGTGCTGTATCAAGGCACCTCAGTGGGAAGTCTGTGGGAAGGAAAAAGTGTGGAAGAAAACGCTGCACAACGAGAAGAGGTGACCGGACCCTGAGGAAGATTGTGGAGAAGGACCGATTCCAGACCTTGGGGGACCTGCGGAAGCAGTGGACTGAGTCTGGAGTAGAAACATCCAGAGCCACCGTGTACAGGCGTGTGCAGGAAATAGGCTACAGGTGCCGCATTCCCCAGGTCAAGCCACTTTTGAACCAGAAACAGCGGCAGAAGCGCCTGACCTGGGCTACAGAGAAGCAGTACTGGACTGTTGCATGTCATTCGGAAATCAAGGTGCCAGAGTCTGGAGGAAGACTGGGGAGAGGGAAATGCCAAAATGCCTGAAGTCCAGTGTCAAGTACCCACAGTCAGTGATGGTCTGGGGTGCCATGTCAGCTGCTGGTGTTGGTCCACTGTGTTTTATCAAGGGCAGGGTCAATGCAGCCGCTATCAGGAGATTGTGGAGCACTTCATGCTTCCATCTGCTGAAAAGCTTTATGGAGATGAAGATTTCATTTTTCAGCACGACCTGGCACCTGCTCACAGCGCCAAAACCACTGGTAAATGGTTTACTGACCATGGTCTTACTGTGCTCAATTGGCCTGCCAACTCTCCTGACCTGAACTCCATAGAGAATCTGTGGGATATTGGGAAGAGAAAGTTGAGAGACGCAAGACCCAACACTCTGGATGAGCTTAAGGCCGCTATCGAAGCATCCTGGGCCTCCATAACACCTCAGCAGTGCCACAGGCTGATTGCCTCCATGCCACGCCGCATTGAAGCAGTCATTTCTGCAAAAGGATTCCCGACCAAGTACTGAGTGCATAACTGAACATAATTATTTGAAGGTTGACTTTTTTTGTATTAAAAACACTTTTCTTCTATTGGTCGGATGAAATATGCTAATTTTTTGAGATAGGAAATTTGTGTTTTCATGAGCTGTGGCCAAAATCATCAATATTAAAACAATAAAAGGCTTGAACTACTTCAGTTGGTGTGTAATGAATCTAAAATATATGAAAGTCTAATGTTTATCAGTACATTACAGAAAATAATGAACTTTATCACAATATGCTAATTTTTTGAGAAGGACCTGTATAGTGGCACACATATAAATAAAGTGACCATAAGGACTCCCAAGTGCCTGAATTATCCAGGCTGTTCAGGCTCATGTTGCCTTTCTTTCATATCCACTTGTGAACACCTTAACTGCTCGAGGTTTCATACAGGGTTATTTAGCCAGTGGCATCTCAACTATGTTTGAAGGTTGAAAATGTCTCATCTTGAAGCTTAAAGTTTGAAAAACATCATGAACTTTTGGCTGCTTATTATTTACAGTCACTTAAAGGGTACCTATCATTTTCAAAAACCTTTGACATATTATAGCTCTATGCCTTGTCACTTCTGATCTGCTCTGCTCAGTTCTCTTCGAAAGAAGAGAGAGAGCGGCATAAATCTCCAAGGAGAGCAAAGCCAACCATGAATCTCCAAAGGTACCAGAGCCAACAAGAAACAAAGGGTTTGCTTTGTTTTAACAGTTGGCAGGAGTCTCAGAACCTAGACCCCACTGATCAGAACCTCTCATTTTTGAATTATGTACCCTTTCAGTCATTGAGATTGGGGAAGGAATGGTCCATCTTTTTTATGTTTAATAAAAGGACTGGACAAAACAAAGAAGTAGACAGGTAGAACCTGGGGACAGATGAGTACCTCATCCATAACCAAAGTGGGAGAAAGGGGGGTTGCTGTAGGTGCAATTGTGCACACAGTTGGTTCATGACCATTACATGGTCAATTCTCCTAACTTTTTGTCTTGTTTGCTATTGAGGTCTATGGAGTTTTTTTTTACTTCTCGGCATGATGTAACTGGCTACATTTTATGGCTTAAGATCACAATCCTATCTTAGTATTCAACATTGAGACATTATAACATTCCAACCCAAGATGACAAAAGAGGAGCAAAAAAATTACCAAAAATTGTTCAACCTCATATTCATTCATCAAATAGTTCATTGAGAAATGATGAATCTCCAGTGTCCTACTAGACTTAATCTAAGTTTTTGATTGAAGGTTGTTAATGGTCGTCAGTATCTGTATTTGTGGTTTGAGCCATAGGTCGGAGGTAGGTGTCCTTACTTTAAGATTATAGTTGATGGAAATATCATGATCATGAGAGGAAGCTACGTGCCATCATAATGGATGCTGGTGATTACGGAGACTTGTGATCTTTGTAGATCTCTCTGTTTTACTTCCAGTACACAAGTCATCCCAGCAGCCAGCAGATCAGCCAGGAGCCGCCACCACCGCTGTTCCTGACACACAGTTAAATGACCCACTTCTTGCAGACTCTGAAAAAAAAGGGCTGGTGTTTAGGCCTTTGGAAACTGCCTTTAATAAGACCATTCATTTCCCCTGTCGCATGGGTCCTACTAAGCCATTGCTCACGTTCTGTGTCTCTGAACTGAATTCCCTGCAGCCAGCCATTAGTGCGGGAGGTATAGGGGGATAATGAAGCCGTCTGGCTCAGTAAATATTGCCCAGCTCCTCGGAGGAAGCAGGGCCCATTATTTAGGTTGCGGAGTCCAGGAGGAGTTTATATTATTGCATTGGAGGAGGGTGTGGAGGACGTGTTGGCCGGTGGCCAGTGACTGTAGCTCCTTGTTTAATGCTCTCTGGCTCTCACAGGGAAAATTGAGGCAACATCTCATGACCCGGGTGTCAGCAAGTCCATTGCAGAACATATAACCTGATTCATACATCAATCAGACAGGTATGGAACGTGGAAAATAGAGCTGCGGGCAATGTATTAACTGCACCCGGTGCCTATACAGCTGCAGACAAGACGCCGACCATAAAGTCCTATCCCTTTGAGCTTCAGTACACTACGTGGCTGCTCTCCAGAGACTGTAAGGATAAATTCACACGTGGCAGATCTGTTGCAGAAACTTCATTTTGACTGTGTTGATTCTGCAGCAGAAGCAAATCTGATTAAAATATAAGACAATTGCAGAATAATTTTTTGCAAAAATGCATTCTGTGTATGTATTCATCCTAAGGATCCATCTGCACATTCAGGATTTCAATGCACATTCAAATTCGATGACATTCCGCATTCAGTGCATGTGAAGGTGGTATTTTTCTGCAAATTTGTGTCTGGTGTGCAGTGAAAAACTGTGAGAATGAGTACATGGCAGCCCGCTACTTTCTTCCACAACGAAAGCCAGCAGAATAGTCCTACATGGATCGGGGCTAGAGATGAGCAAAGTTTTTAACAATTCGATTCAGCAGCTTCGCCAAACTTCGTCAGGAAATTTGATTAATTACGAATTACTTCGTATTTTATAGACGGGGAACAGAGATCACGGCGCCCCCGTCATTTAACCCCTCAGATGCCACGTTCAATGCTGATTGCGGAATCTGAGACTCACATTTATCTCATCAGAGATGAATCCGATGTTTAAAAATAAAGAATTATACTCACCTCATCTACTTGATCACGGACAGTCTGTCCGCTCCCGTCTTGATTGAAGAAAAGCCTGCCAAAGTATCTGCCGCAAGCGTGATGACATCACCACATGATCACACTGTCCACTTGCTGTGACATCTTCACTGATGACGTCACCCCGCGCGATGTGTGTGATCACGTAGTGACGTCTTCACGCTCGGTGCAGGCCGGTTTTCATCAATCAAGATGGGTGCGGACGACTTCTCCGAGATCATGTGGATGAGGTGAGTATAATTTTCTTTATTTTCAGCCACCATTTTAGGAAAAATTGATTTGTTACCACGAAGCACAACGAAATTCAGCTTTATAACTAATAAAAAATTTCCAGAAATTCTGACCAAAGTCCACTCAGTGTTGCTCAACACTAATCGGGTCTAAGCCACGCGCAGATCGACACAGAAGCCTTGGAATTTTTGTCACAGATCTTGGGGTAATCTTGTAGAAATCCTATAGCAAACTCGGATTTTGTGCGTGGAAAACCACTGTTGTCAATGGGAGTCTACACTGCTGTCCATACCGCTGCTGGTTCATTCTATACGCCATGTCATTTCTTGATGCAGTTTTTACGCAGATACTGTCGGAATCTGCGGTAGGAGTCAGCTTGCAGATTATCCCCGATGAATGGCGCTAAAGTCAAAGGCAGAGTTTACCACATTCAAAACGCCAAATCAGGTCTGCCTTGGGTTTGTTCCACCAATTCCATGTTAGATTTTTCCAGTGAAAAAACCTGTTGTAATGCCTGAAGGACCACAGCAACTTAAGAGTCCCAAAGTCCCACCAAGTGCCATCTGCCGACCTGACCCCATCCCTGGGGCTGTCAATAGACTGACTTATTTTTTGCCCCTCTAATATAATTTGATAGATGGCTAATCATCTTGCCAGCTTGTGATGTCACCACTCTGATGACATCACTAGTCCATGACAAGGCTTTTCTTAAAAAAAATATTTAAAAATTCAACGGAGGTTGAGGCTGAACTGAGGATGCAAGATTCACCCAATGCTCATAGCTCAGTTGGCCTAAGTGATACATCTACAGGATCATAGCACCTTGTATTTTGGATTAGGTTTTGGCATTTTTTTATTATATTATTAGGGATTCAATGGTCCTCGTAGCTATTTGGGCTGCATGAGACACAATCTTCTTCCTTGCCACCTCCCCTGTGGCTGAGGCAGCGTGACACTTATGAGCATAGGATTTGGCATGGGGGAGTATAGGCTTCATGTCCTTGACAGCAAAGGGAGGAGGGCCAGAGACTTACAACCAACCTGCCAAAAAATAATCTCCTGGGCCTCCCAGAGTAATCAGTCTCTGTAATAGGTTGGGACTACCTGTGAGATGCCTCGCTTTGCAGTGGTTTTCTTCAAGAAGCTGGTCAAGGACAAGCAGCTTCTTTCTCTTAAGAAGAGCGGCTGGGTCTGACAAGAAATCAGATAAATACAGATGGAGAGGAGTGACTGGGATCCTTTGTGATCTGGCCACAAATTGGTGATTTTTAAAGGTTTGTCTATTTGGCTCCCAAGGGAATAGGCTGGGCATTGTATAAGGGTTGGAGTAGGATGAATAGTAGAAGAGCCACTAATGATCGAACTCTTCCTAACTCTTGAGTGTTCACGCCAAGTAGTCTAATAAAACACGTACAGATATTCTAACTAGCCGTCCTACGTACCTTGAACTAAATGACTTCACGCAGAGAAGGGCATCATAATTCCAAAATCCCTAGTGGTCAAGATTAATGAAGAGGTAATTTGATGTTTATCAGTGGCCTTGACCAGCGAAGAGGAAGGGTAAATTCAACTCCTCAAATCATTCCTGTTGCAAGAAAACATCCAAATCCAAAGACTGAAAAGCAGAGGGGAGTCTAACCTCCTGAAAACCCTCCTCAACAATTTGCAGAAAGTGTAATTTCAAGATTTTCACACTAACTTCTGGTCACATCCTCAAGATGATGCTCATATACTGCATAGTGGTACCCATACGGCCAGATTTCTACTGACCATAATTGTAATTCTTATTAGGCTATCCTTGCAGTTATTGCAATTGTACAAATTAGCTCTCCTTTAGAAGGAATAAAACGTTCCAGTGCCACCCTAGTCTTCTTCCTTCTGCACAAGAGCCAGTTTGCGTTGTATTGCTTGCAAGACATCAACTGGATCTCCTCAGTAAGAAATAGCCTCCCACAGTGCTACACTAAAACCAGAGGCCACTCCATAGCAATACCAATAAATCTGTCCTCCTAACAGAACCCAATAGCAAAGCCTCATAGCACTTTTCGCAATTTTAGACTAATAGTAGCACCCCCTTTATGGTAACGGTTTCTCATGCCACTTGCAGACAAGAAGTTACGTGTGAGATCAGATTGCAGAAATAGCTTCCTCTTCTGGTCCTTCAGAGATCAGAGAAGAATGTTCCTTGTGGCAGGAGATTACAACTAATGTTTTTGGGATATGTCTTAGGGTTCCTAGAGAAGACATCTCAGTTTCCTAAGTGCAAGTGGGTGGCATTTTTGCAGATATGACCATCTGCCAAAATGCTTCCCACTTGCAGTCAGGGAAGGTTCTACCTCTCCATTTGGACATTTCCCCCCTATAAACATAAAATCAATGGATATACTAGAATTGTCATAGCTAGGTACCAGGGAGAGCACCAAAGGCCACCCTCCTTGGTCAGGGTATATAGGGGACCAAACAGAATTTTTGCACCAGGTGAAGGAAGTCCCTGCTGTACCACTGAGTAATTTATTCTTATCTCTTGTACAATACCATTTGTTTATTCCAGAGATTGATGATCAGGATGCCTGGCAACCACATGACTTCCTGTCTGAGTGACCACATGAGTACATGTAGCCATGGGCACTGGAGTGGTCTCAGAAGTTGTAGCTGTTGTCCGGTAGACTGCCTCTCAATGCACCAGGAATCATGAGAAAATGTCTCAAGAAATTGTCCAGATTCAAGATATTGACTGAAACAAACCTGGCAAAGGAATCAGAGATTTGGGCTATTAATGGACATAGGCTTAAAGGGGTTGTTCAAAATTAGAAAAACATGGCAGTGCCACCACTGTCTATGGGACGTGTGGTGGTACTGACGTTCAGCTCTCTAGAAGTGGGTGGGCTGAGCTGTAGTACCACACGCAATCTGTGAAACAGGGTGACGCTGTTTTGGGGGAATCTGCAGTTATAATGTATCTGGATCTGTCCCCAGAACATTAGTAAAAATTATTTTTATAAGAAATGCTGATCCTTCCATCCTTCAATGCAGAATGAGATATTACAAGCAAAGAGAAGCGTTGACTCCACATGTAGAGGGAAATTATCCCATCATTATAGGTTTCGCTAATTATACTTCAGTAAGGCATCCTATGTGGTCCACATGCTCATTATGCTAATGGATTTACAATTGATAAAAGATTACAGAGGTTCCTTCACACTTTGTGCTAGAGGAGGGAAAAATTCTCAGCACATTGGCCTGAAATGCGCCTCATCATGGATCCTAAGCTATCCCCTTGCACCGTAACAGAGACCTCACCCACTTCTCTCGCTCTACCATCTCCTTTTACCATTGAAGTAAGGGTTATGAGGGAGCTTAGATGGCATCCATTTTCTCAAAGAAAAGGAAGGTACCAGGGTTTGGGATTTGGAGCCCAAAACTCAACCCCACGATGAAGCCAAACAAGTATTATATAGAGAAGCAATATTATATCTTATCATACAATCTAAAATTCTGCCTGCTTTTGCAGCTGCTGCTTGACATTGAGTACTGCTTAGTCTACTTGTGACCAGTCCTTCCCTTTCCCTGTTATATTAAATTGCTTTGAACTATTTCCCGATAAGAAGACAATCCTTGAGAAACTGTATGTAGGTTATATAGCAGAAATACGGTTCTAAGGTAGGAAATCAGGAAAAATTGGAAACGTTCTTGAACCAAGAACATTTATTTTTTTTGTCATTAAGAGGAGTAAATACATCCTTGTACAACTCTGCCTTCAAAAGTCTTGATTTCTAATCTCCTACCATTTTGTGTATACAGCTCGTAGGCAAACCTATGTGTCTCTATGGTTACAGACTACAAACCCTCAATGTAGTCAGATCTTGCAGTCTTGTCTTACTCCACTCCCTCAGCCTTCTAACCCTCAGACAGTAGATGGGCGAGTGTACCACATGACCGCGGGGTCACAACACACAGGGTTTGGTTGTAGTTTTGTAACCTTGGAGACACATAGGACCGTATAAGAGCTGTATGCATAAAGCAGTGAGATGTTTGTTTAAATGTCTCGAAGTAAGAACAAAAAAAAACCTAATGGTTAAACCTAAGCTTCTGGGGATCTCCGCTAGATATATTGGCTGTGTGATGTTGTGACATTGTGTAGGTGATCATAGGTAGGTTATCTGGACAGATAAGGTAGATACTAGTAATTATACAATCAATTACTTGAAGAGCATCTCTGCAGAGTCTGGTGGCACCTCTGGTATCTCCATATGTGTCATAAATCTGTGGTAAATATATAATATGCAATGAGGTGCAATGAGGGTGGCACTGTTGCACTTCATTGCGCTCCTTGTCTGCTATGCTATTGTGCCAGACAGGCCAGACAGTGAAAACATATTCACACCTGTCCCTGAAGTCTTGCGGGAGCGCATTTGTCACATGCTCAGTAAAGGGATGGAGACCACAGGGCAGATGGACAATCTCCATACTTCACTTTAGCATGTGCCGAATGTGCTCCCGCAAGACTTCAGGGCCAGGTGTGAATATGTTTTCACTGCCTGGCCTGTCTATCAAAGGTGCATAGCAAACAGGGAGTGGAGCGGCTGGATGCAACGAGGTGCAACGTCGTCCCCCTTGTTGCCCCTAGAGGGTCATTTGCATATTATATAAAGCCTTGTTTGTACAAATTGTTGGCACATATGAAGATACCATAAATATCATCAGACTCTGAAGACAACCATTGATCTACAGCGGCCAACTGTTTTGATCAATCAGTAAGTGATGACAGATGCCCTTTAAAATTTGCTTCGAATACATTTCGGTTGACAGGAGCCCATATGAACAACCTGTGCCCATAATTAAGGGGAGGCACGGTGACCTTAAAATCAGCTTTCTACTGTCTATTAGACTACAGTTCATGCCTCACAGCAAATGGTGGACTGTTTGAAAGACTTAAAGGGGGCACTCTAGGCTGTCTATGTCTGTCTCTATAAGATGGTACCCAAAACGCGTAAGTGGTCACTTTCTGATGGGCTATGAATGTACAGGTTTCATAAGCCCTGGACTCCAAGGTGCAATCTTGAGAAGTGTCATTGCTAAGATGTGTTAGTTCCCAGCCTACACAGTCAAATAGCAATACCAAGTGAGATCCATACTAGATGGCGATGGTGGGCTGCTTGTATTGCCATCCTGCATTTTGTCACCAAAGACTTTGAGGTTACTACGTTTTCAATCTAAATATGATGATCTCCAAACCTCAAGTACAAGAAGCCATTGTTTTCTAAATAGAAGCTATCTCAATTGTCCCACTATTGCAAAGGCTTCCCACAATCCACTGGCTTTATATATCTCGATACAAAGCCCGGACAACAATGCCAAAATACATCGTCCATTCTTTGTTCTCATGCTCATGAAGCGAAGATTCCAAGGCCAACATCTTACAAGAAGAAAGTTATTATAATACCTTTCATCTGAGATTCGAGAAGAACCCTTGACAGCTGCTGGAGGAGATTGAATCTCTGTATCCTATTCTCTAAATCTTTGTTCCCTGGGGCCAAGTGTGCATGGCTATGATGCTTTCACAATACCCTGGAGACTTTATTATGTGTCCCTCAGCATTGCTTTCATCATTCAGTAACTATTAATCTGAAATGTTAGCGCCAGACTTATTGCCTGTTTAGTGGTAGCGCTCAGTCTATGTGCATGGATAATCCAGGTGGGCCCCTACTCTGCTGTGATTAACGGGGGTAAGATAAAACCTTACAATACAGAAGTATTGATTTAACTTTATAAATAATATGTCAAGACGCCACAGTAGATAACACCCAATAGTCTTCATATAGTAGAAGTTCTTCTACCCAGGAGACTGTTGTCAAGAATCATGGTTGACCAAGAAATCTTCCAACGCCCTAGCACAGGAAGAGAGGATCCAATGCAACAATTCCAAAGCGTTGGCTGATGCTCCGGCTCTCCAACATGACTGCAATTATCTTATTGCATCTCCAGAGGCTTTGTAGTTGGGATAACTCTTGGATTTACTGGTTCTCTTTTGGTGATGCAGCTGGTATAGACAGTCTTACAGGCAATGTTCCTTGGAAAAGTATGCAAATTGGCTCTCCTCTCAAAGGAACCTCTTAGAGGCTACTGATTCTCCTCATCGTGATCCAGCTGGTATAGGGAGTCATATACGCAATGGTACATGGAAAAAGTATGGAAATTAGCTCTCTTCCTTATGGAAACTGTTAGAAGATGATGGTTCTCCTCATGGTGATCCAACTGGTGCATGAAGTCAGGCAATGTTCCCTGGGAAACAGTACGTGAATTGTGTTTCCTCTAGATGGGAGCTCTTGGAATTACTGGTTCTACTTTGTATGATCCAGCTGGTGTAGGGAATTTTACAGAAGGAAGGTCTGAGAGGTTACTAGCTCTTCTTTATATAATGGTTGGTGTGATGGTCTTACTGGCAGTGCCCTTGGGTAAATGATCTATCATCCAGGGGGAGGAAGAAAGAAGACACCTGTTTATCTAGTGCGACTGCACCTATAGGTATCCACCCTGTAAATCAAGGGCTGACCCATTGCAGAGTCCTGAAGCATGACTTCTGTAGTTGAAGGATAAATATTGTAGCATTGAGCCTTTAAATATGACTGAGGATATCAGCCGAACCTCTCATTTAGTTATAGCTGTTTTTGGGTTGTTGCACTTTGTCAGAACAGATTTGCATACTGGTTGTTTGGGTGGGATGCCTTTGTGCAAATTTTATGGTAGTAAAGTGTTCCCTCAAATGGTAGTAAAGTGTTCCCTCAAGATTTAATCGCCTCAAGATACAATTTTTTCAACATACACTGTTCTTTTCTGACTCATCGTAAGTTGAAACTAGACTCAACATACAATGCCTCAGACTCAGATCCAACCAATAAAGGTCACTTCTCTGGTAAGAAAGCTGGATTAGTTACTAGTTAGCAGCTATTCCTGACTCTTACATGTAAGGACTTGTTTTATCGGTCTTAGTTATCTGCTTATTTTTCTTAAATCTTCATTTTCACCTATATTGGATGACATTTTGGGGCTTTGGAACCAATTACTCAAGTTACAATGGTTTCAACGTACAATGTTCATCCTGGAACCAGTTAATATTGTATCTTGAGGGACCACTGTATTTCTTCTTGTGATGCTCCCACTACTGTAGGGGGTCTTAAAGGCATCAGCCACTTGGTAAAAGTAGGCAAAGTATTGCTCCTACAGAAGGAGGCTCTCCGAAAATAGACCAGCCTTGTATGGAGACTTAGTGGCAATGCTCCAAGGAAAATACGTAGGAGGCAATATATATATGTTTAAATTTTAATTTATCCTCTATTTCTGAAAGTATTCAAACTCACAACCTTCTACATTACAGCCCAGAATGTTAACCACTGCACTATAGAGTTGCATGGCCAGTTAAAAAAAAAAAAAAGAAACTTCTCCTGTATAGGGTTAGGGTTGCAGAAGTCTCATATTTGTTATATATATATATATCTATCTCTATTGGCCATGCAGTTCTATAGTGTAGTGGTTAACATTCTGGGCTGTAATGTAGAAGGTTGTGAGTTCAAATCCTGCCACAAACGTTTCAGAAATAGAGGCTAAATTAGATTTAAATACACTGGGTGTTGCCAAGCACTGACTCCATATATGGACATAGCTATATATGGAGTCAGAGCAGGGACTCCTGAGCCGAACTAGAGTCCCAACACCCTCCCTTCTTCAGAGCAGGAAGTGCCTGGTTTAATGCTCGGGTTCTCCCATTGACTTCCATTAGGCTCGGGTGCTCGGTAGAGCACTTTGGTGCTCGACCGACTCTACTGGGGAGGTAAAAACGAAAACTGGCCTGGTCATGAAAGTGTTAACTAGTAAACCTATAAGACTTACTGTATGAAGGGGGTCTCCCACCATACCCTGATAACCAGCAGCTCTCAGAACATGCTGGGAGTTGTAGTTTCATTACAGCTAGAGATCCCCAGGTCTCTGATCTCGTGTGAATAGTCCAGAGAGTTTTGGAAATCTCACACATGAAATGTACAAAATCTTCCCTTACATTCTTCTGGAAGAAAGAATTCAAAGGGGACGTGACTCCAACCTTTAGCAATGAGGAATATTTCAGGGTCATGCGTACAGAAAGCATCTGAGGTCACAGACAACTGGGACCATTGTCTGAAGCCAAAAATGAGAAAAACTGAGTGAGGTCAGAGGCTGATAAATAACAGAAGCAACAGATACTTTGTAACTGTGACATTAAATCCTCATGGAACCCCTTAAACCTATGGGTCCATATTGTGCCTTCATGTATCGGTTCAATTCGATTATTCGTAGTCACAGTAGATTGAGTAAAGGTCGCGCCTAATTTGGATACATTGGCAACTTTCTATCAGTCTGAAAATCAATCAGTGCTACAGACAGATGTAGAGTTGCACCAAAGTTTGCACCATTTACAGGATTTCTTCTTAAAAGAAGTGACAACAACGTCTGTCACACTTCGGTGTGGGAAGGAAACACCACACCGAGCATAAGAGGGAAGGGGGAACAGGGAATCAGGCCTGAGAACTAGGGAAGGAAGATGGACACCTCCTAGTAAAATATATCAAATGGAGAAAAACAGAACTGATCGCACATCCACAAGCTATGCTTTGATGTAATTAACCTCGCTTCTCAGCGCAATATTCAGTGTACTGCCCCCCATACTGCATGCTGCACAAGGGGCATTAGTGTACATTTTTATCAAAAGGCATAAGTCCACTCACTGCGTCAAGGTTGCCTCTTTGAGTGGGACCTACTCTAAACTTGGCGCAGCACTGTGCAGCGACCTCCAAATCCGGCGCGGCACCGCGCATTGACCACCAGCACCACAGCACCGCACCAGCAGACGGCGGGACCCAGAAGCCAAACAGCACCACTGCTGCCTGGCAATGCCACCCTGGCACTGCACCCTGCCTACCCACCAGCACAGCACTACAGTAACAATGGCAACCATGCAGCACCGTACCATGTGAAAAAAGGCCACCACGCAGTACTGCACCATGTGAACAGTTGTCTAACACAACATGTCCTAAGCTATCAGGAACTCCAACTGAGAGCTGGCAGGTCCATTCAAACTCATATACTCCTGCTAATTAAAATCACCTGTGCCGAATGGGAGGGATGCTGATACCAGGAATAAAGAAGAAAGTTTCTATAGCTTGTGGATGTGCGATCCAGTTCTGTTTTTCTCAATTTGATATACCTCCTAGTAAAACCCTAACCAAAATCCTGACGAACTACCAGTATGAACAGACCCCAGAGGTAGATGAGTTCATATGCAGGAATACATAGAGTCCTATCTAGCCCTATAGGACCCCTGGTACTAATGGCAGAGACGAGACTACCCTGTTCCTCCAAATGGAAGGACGAACGGGAGTCTCCTTCAGACCTAATACAAACAATAGGGAAATGCAACACACAGAACCCAAACAAAATACAAAAAGGGAAAGGAAACACTTAACTTGAAAGGGGCTATGGAAGCACCAGGAACTCACCAGCTATCCACAACTGAAACTGAAGCTATAAACCGCACAGCCTAGTGGGAGAAGCAACTATAAATAAGGAAGGTTAAATGACCACATTAGCAACACCTGAGGCAAGTGGTGCGGACATTATCAGAAACAACACAGACGCCTATTGATCCACAAGGAAAACCTGTCAGATTAAACCACGTGTTGCCAGTCTCACCGATCTCCTACCACCCGTCACGGGAACCTCCACGACAGTCTCCTTGGATGCCTTTCCCACTTATCTCATCGCTTGACAAACAATATGTTGCCTTTTTTTTTACCATTTATGCCAATACCTATTTGGTCTAGCATGCAGTCTTCAGTGATAGTGTTGAGCGCGAATATTCTAATCGCGAAATTTTTATCACGAATATCGGCACTTCAAGAATTCGCGAAAATCTAGACTATATTGCTATATATTCGTAATCACGAATATCCTATTTTATTTTTTTTCATCAGTAACCTCCCTTTTTGCTTCTGGGTCAATGAGAAGGCTGCAATGTCTTTGTCAGAGCTTAGCAACATCCCTAGGAACCGATAGGAAAGTCGCCTACCCCTTACTATATAAGAACATTTTCTGAGAGAGAGCAGTGTCATTGCTGTGCTCTGTGCTTTCATCTGGATCCTACTCCTTATCCAATTACATTAGATAGTTAGTTAGCGTAGGGTACTTTCACACTAGAGTCGCTGGAATCCAGCAGGCAGTTCCGTCGCCAGAACTGCCTGCCGGATCCGGCAATCTGTATGCAAACGGCTACCATTTGTAGATGGATCCGGATGCAGATCCGTCTCACAAATGTATTGGAATACCGGATCCATCTCTCTGGTTGTCACCCGGAAAAACGGATTTTCAGAGGAGCGTCACGTGATTGGGATCCCGAGCGGACGATCCATGCAAATTTGAGACTAAATATATTACAAACTTCCTTCTACAGCCGTATTATGTGTAATTAAGGTGGGTGTCTGGGATTTACTGCTTCATGTAGTCAACCCTTGTCCATATGGCCTATCAGGGCATGTGAACATAATAAGGTGGGACCATTGCTTGGTTTGAGAGGCTCCTGTTCTGAAAGACCTAAGACATCGTTGTATTAAATGGATGACCATGTATCTGGTAGAACGCCATGTGATGCTAAATTTTCACTGCAGGAGAGGTGCCTGGATGGCCAAGGCTTCTCCTGCCAAAATCTTTTCAGGGGCTGCCAGGAGCTACATTTTTTAAGAGGTTATTTCTCAGGACACAATCTCTTTAAGTTATACATCTGATCATACATAAACTTCTCATGCTTCTACACATTTTTGATGCACCACGCTCTACTGTGTGCATCATGCTTTAGACTACAGTAAACCCAAATGCACATGGAAGGGCCCTAGTAATAGTAATATAATGAACGTATCCTGTTGAGGTCTCCCATATTGACCAGGACGTACACGTTTAACCCTCAGCGAGCTTGTGTACTATCCAAGAAGATGCTGGTTGCTGCCAGTGTGCGGACGTGACATTTATGTGAAGGATTTGATTATGTAAGGTCTCGGCAATCTTCCATCTTCCTCGCTCAGACCATTAACAGCCTCGTAAAAGTGACTGGTTTATAATGGTCCCAGCGCACATTACTCCAGTAAAACCATTTAATTGGCCTTGGTGAAGATGTCAGCGATGCACGATTGATGTCAGTCCTTCTAGCGCTACACGATGCTACGAATGAAAAGGGATCATGGGTAACTTTACAAGCATGGAAATAGCAAGTAACAATCCCTATGGGGTCTTGAAAAAGAGGACTGGCTGTGGTGGGGACATCAACTTTCCGCTTGGGTGGTGAGAACCTGCACAGGGTTTCCCCTCATTAACGATACTCTGGCAAGACATCTCCAAAGATCTGGTGATGGTCACCAGATGTGGGAGACAGCTCCATTTATCGTGCTCACTTTTGAAGGGGATGTCCAGAAATAGTAAAGCATGGTTGCTTCCAAAAAGACTGCCATCCCTGTCCACAGGTTGTGTGTCTTATTGCAGCTTGACACAAATGTACTTAAATGGAGTTGACTTGCAATAGCAGACACAATCCATGGGCAGATGTGGTGCTGTTTTTGGAAGCAGCCATGTTTTTCCAATCCTGGACAAACACTTTAAAAACAGTTAACCAGGGACCCAATGGGAAAGGTCCCAGACATGGATGTAATGGGTCAAAAGATCTAACGCTGGTTGCACACATTAGCTAAACTTTGGTCAAAACTGGTGATATTAGTGAGACTGGCTAGCCATCTTTCTCCGTTCTCCCCATTAAGAACACATGCATGCCCACCTGAGCCAAGTAGTTGTGGGAATTGGAAGACAGATATCTCATGTCAAAGTCAATGAACCTCCAAGTGCACCAAGCTGCACATCCCATGAAGTACATTGCTAGAGACCTATCAAAGGGTCTAGTACCCACATTGAGTAGAAAGGACTCCATAGGCAGATGTTTGGGGCCCTTATAAGTAAGGACATCAGGAGAATACTCTTTGAAGGCTACACATCCGAATGAGGACACTTTCCCCAACTAGACCTATTTTACTGGAGGTTCACCAAGCTTGACTGCAAGCCATCACATAAACCTGTGATGGCTCATGTCCAGCACTTCAGCTGTGGTAAAACTACAACTCCCAAGATGCACACTTGCTTGGCTGTTTTCTGAACTCCATAGAAATGAATGGAACATGCTGGGAGTCATAGTTTCACCACACCTCGAGTGTTGGAAGTTAGCCATCACGGACATAGACCATTGATACTAGTGACATCTTCTCTGGCACAATGTTTGGCCCTTCGGGAAGTATTGAAAGTCCAATTTTCTTGTAAAATTGATCATCTTTAGCCTCATAGGACAAAGGTTTGGTCAGAGCTGTAGATCATGAGCCTAGAAGACATTGACAAATAATCCTTCATCGACCACATTTTCCAATTTGCTAATTGGCGTCTTTCTCATCATTGGGGGGACTTAGTTTAACCTTTACAGATGCTCAAATTTAACACCGAGCCCCAGGCTCACTATGCAAAGGTGGAATCACTGCTCTCATCTATTAGACATTGAATAGATGGTAATTGTGCATGAAATCACCAAATCTGAAGCTGGATGACTTTGCCTGCCGCATCCTATGCACCTATCTGAGCGCCGGGATTGTGTAATTTAATTTGTATGCAATTTCGTGACATACAAGACATTGATTGCCCTAAACGTACCGGGATGCGGGAGGAATAAATATATAGTCAGAATCTATTCACAGCTTAGTAAATTGAGCTCATAGTTTAAAATCTGAATATTTGGAAGAATTGTTTTTACCGAGTTCTTGTAAATCATCTGAGGTTTCATAGAGGAGGGAATTCTGCTGTCGCCAAAGTGATGGGATTGACATACGTCCGGAGCGTTGACTGATGGATGAAGGTAGAATAAGCTACATTAATGCTGCATGAGGGACGCTGCTTGAATATTGTAATCAAAAGTTTGATTGAAATCTCTTAGGGAGATGATGGTGGAGTCACTGTGTACATACATTACTTATCCTGTACTGATCCTGAGTTACATCCTGTATTATACTCCAGAGCTGCACTCACTATTCTGCTGGTGGAGTCACTGTGTACATACATTACTTATCCTGTACTGATCCTGAGTTACATCCTGTATTATACTCCAGAGCTGCACTCACTATTCTGCTGGTGCAGTCACTGTGTACATACATTACTTATCCTGTACTGATCCTGTTACATCCTGTATTATACTCCAGAGCTGCACTCACTATTCTGCTGGTGCAGTCACTGTGTACATACATTACTTATCCTGTACTGATCCTGAGTTACATCCTGTATAATACCCCAGAGCTGCACTCACTATTCTGCTGGTGCAGTCACTGTGTACATACATTACTTATCCTGTACTGACCCTGAGTTACATCCTGTATTATACTCCAGAGCTGCACTCACTATTCTGCTGGTGCAGTCACTGTGTACATACATTACTTATCCTGTACTGATCCTGAGTTACATCCTGTATTATACTCCAGAGCTGCACTCACTATTCTGCTGGTGCAGTCACTGTGTACATACATTACTTATCCTGTACTGATCCTGAGTTACATCCTGTATTATACTCCAGAGCTGCACTCACTATTCTGCTGGTGCAGTCACTGTGTACATACATTACTTATCCTGTACTGATCCTGAGTTACATCCTGTATTATACTCCAGAGCTGCACTCACTATTCTGCTGGTGCAGTCACTGTGTACATACATTACTTATCCTGTACTGATCCTGAGTTACATCCTGTATTATACTCCAGAGCTGCACTCACTATTCTGCTGGTGCAGTCACTGTGTACATACATTACTTATCCTGTACTGATCCTGAGTTACATCCTGTATTATACTCCAGAGCTGCACTCACTATTCTGCTGGTGCAGTCACTGTGTACATACATTACTTATCCTGTACTGATCCTGAGTTACATCCTGTATTATACTCCAGAGCTGCACTCACTATTCTGCTGGTGCAGTCACGTGTACATACATTACTTATCCTGTACTGATCCTGAGTTACATCCTGTATTATACTCCAGAGCTGCACTCACTATTCTGCTGGTGCAGTCACCTGTGTACATACATTACTTATCCTGTACTGATCCTGAGTTACATCCTGTATTATACTCCAGAGCTGCACTCACTATTCTGCTGGTGCAGTCACTGTGTACATACATTACTTATCCTGTACTGATCCTGAGTTACATCCTGTATTATACTCCAGAGCTGCACTCACTATTCTGCTGGTGCAGTCACTGTGTACATACATTACTTATCCTGTACTGATCCTGAGTTACATCCTGTATTACTACTCCAGAAGCTGCACTCACTATTCTGCTGGTGCAGTCACTGTGTACATACATTACTTATCCATGTACTGATCCTGAGTTACATCCTGCATTATACTCCAGAGCTGCACTCACTATTCTGCTGGTGCAGTCACTGTGTACATACATTACTTATCCTGCACTGATCCTGAGTTACATCCTGTATTATACTCCAGAGCTGCACTCACTATTCTGCTGGTGCAGTCACTGTGTACATACATTACTTATCCAGTTCTGATCCTGAGTTACATCCTGCATTATACTCCAGAGCTGCACTCACTATTCTGCTGGTGCAGTCACTGTGTACATGCATTACTTATCCTGCACTGATCCTGAGTTACATCCTGTATTATACTCCAGAGCTGCACTCACTATTCTGCTGGTGCAGTCACTGTGTACATACATTACTTATCCTGTACTGATCCTGAGTTACATCCTGTATTATACTCCAGAGCTGCACTCACTATTCTGCTGGTGAAGTCACTGTGTACATACATTACTTATCATGTTTAGCAAAAACGCCAATCAGATCCAATTAGTCAGTTTATTTACTAATCGGACTTCTACACCCCACAATAGTCAAACTACTGTCATCCCTATTTGATTTCATGGGAGGTAGATTACAAACCCTTCTTTATCCTCTCGCAATTGGAGACCTCCTGCCAACAGCACACCTACTATAGAGGCACAGATCATGCATAAAAATGCCACTAGATGGAGCTTACTGCATGCAAAGATCATTTATATAACCACCACTAGGGGGAGCTTACTACATGCAAAGATCATTTATATAACCACCACTAGGGGGAGCTTACTGTGTGCCCAGATCGTGCATACAACCACCACTAGGTGGAGCTTGCTACATGCATAGATCATGCATATAACGACCACTAAAGGGAGCTCACTACATGCATAAATCATGCATACGGCTACCACTAGAGGGAGCTCCCTACATGCATAGATCATGCATACGGCTACCACTAGAGGGAGCTCACAGTATTCATAGATCATACATATAACCTCCACTAGAGGGTGCTTACTGCATGCATAGATCATGCATACAGCTACCACTAGAGGGAGCTCACAGTATTCATAGATCATACATATAACTACCACTAGAGGGTGCTTACTGCATACAGATTTTCACAGCCCTCTCTGCATTGAATACTAGCACTATAAAATGATATGCAGACAGCTCCCACTAGTGGTGGCTGCAGTCAGTCAGAATTTTACTGTTTAACTTTGTGTCCAGATCATCATCAGTTCTTTGTTATATTTGCAGCAGATAACTGATGGAATCCTAACAGGTATCTGCTCAATAACCATTGAAATCTGAATACGACTCAAGAAATGCTGTCTTTATTTGAGGACACCATGAACTTCCTCTGCGCCGTTTTGGCGGCAGACAGATTTTTTATTGTTTGCTTCTCATTTGTCTGGATTATTGACATGGCCACAAATTTACCTCTCTCCCAGAGCATAAAACCTCCTTACATTTCCTGAAATGATGGCCCGTGGTCCTACTTACACAGATAAAATAAATGGGATTTGTCAGAAGTAGCGGCGCTGAAAGAGGGAAATCATCTTGTGCTGGAGAACACGGAGTCGGCGACAATCCCCCCGTGGTGATAATTGTGGAAGGATCTTGATTAGACATTTTCGTCTTTGTTTTTACTTGTGATTTTTATGTTCATGTAAAGGAAGCCGGTGAAATTGGAGCCTCGGCAAATCACATTATCTCTAATGGGAAATCTCCGCGCTGGATGACAGAACAGATGCCATTCGAGAACCTACTAACCTTTCATTTTAAATTATTAGAGGCGTCTTTGTCATCTTCTTAGCAATGAAGGAGTACGGAGGGGCAAATCCTTCATGTGAAAGCAACGGGGGCAACATCTGTCTCTATGATGAGCTGCTACAAGTGACATCTCCAGCAGAATTATTGGGCCTGAAAGTCAGACATTGCTAGCTATAACCCATCAAGGTGTATTAAACTCCCTAGCAGAATATGTAATGAGAGGAGTCGCTCAGCTCGGGTGGGAAACAGTAGCTTCGTGAAGAGCAAATCAGGCCACCAACATAGCAGTTCACTTAAATACCATCCATTAGACTACAATGGAACCTTCCCATTCGTTTTCCAAGGCGCTGTACTTGATGGTTGGCAGCTCGTCAGCCAACAAGTCTTCACATTGCGTGGATCTCTTGGCCAGGATGTTCTTATGTTCCTCTCCAGGTTCCTCTCTCTCTCTTTCTTGCTTGATCAAACCCTTCTGCCTTATGAGAGCTTGCCATTCTGTTTTAGTGATTTTCCCTTGGCTGGTCCTATCTATGGTGTCATCAGAGCTTGCTATCTAAACCCACTTAGGCCTAATACTTATTGCCTGTTGGTACAACCCTTTCCTGGCTCCTGTCCATTTGCTGCTGCATTATGCTGTACTGATATTGTCTCTTGGTCTCGGCCCTTTTTCTGACCTCGACACGGAAAAAACATACAAACTCCATGCAGATGATAACCTGGATTCAAACCTAGGACCCCAGCACTGCAAGGCAGCAGTGCTAACCACTGAGCCACCATGCTATCTCTTTGTCTAATACCACTTGCCCAGCTCTTGAAATTACTACTGTCTCAGGGGCACATTTGCTAATCTGAAACTACTCCAGGCATTGTGCAACGAGGAGTCCCTGCAAGAAAATGTAGATACCTGTTTAGGGATTAAAGGGTAACACCAGGAAACCCCTTTGACTCCACATCTGGTGTAGCCAGAACCACTCAGATTGTGGTTATGATACTAGATCAAGATGCAACTACATGTAAATCAGGGTGCAACTAAGACTAAATCAAGACAGAGCTAAGGCTAGCTGAAGAAGCAACCACCTAGATGAAGACACAACTAAGACTAGATCAAGATATACTCAAGTTGAGATCAAGCTACAACTAAGAGCAGATCAAGATGCAACAAAAATAGATCGAGATGCAACCAAAACTCGATGAGAATACAAGCAAACTTAGTCGTATCTCAAACTAGTCTTGATGGCATCTTTTTCTAAGTTTGCTTGCATTTTCATTGAGTTTTGATTGCCTCTTGATCCAGTCTTGCTTGCATCTAGATTTAATCTTAGTTGTGTTTTGACCTGTTGTAAGTTTTAATATAGCCTTGGTCTATCTAGTCTTTCACTGCATCTTGGTCTAGTCTTAGTTGTACCTCGAACTAGTCTTGATGACATCTTCGTCTAAGACTAGACCAAGATGCAGTGGAAGACTAGATAGACCAAGGCTATATCAAAACTTACAACAGGTCAAAACACAACTAAGACTAAATCTAGATGCAACCAAGACTAGATCAAGATACAACCAAGACTAGATCAAGATGCAACCCAGTCAATGCCAACCACATCTGAATGTTTCTATGTTATGAGTTCCAAGACTTAAATTCTAATGATCTGTCCTCTGGATAGATGACCAGTATCTGATCAGTGTGGTTCCAACACCTGGGACCCCCGCCAATTAGCTGTTTGAGAAGACATAGAGAAGACCGCGGTGCTCACAGGAGCGCCAGTGCCGTCTCAAACATCCCGGGGATCAGACCCCCACGATCAGATACTGATCTCCTATTCAGAGGATAGGTCATCAGTATTTAAATCTTGGGAAAACCTTTTTAAGAAGGAAGTGCTCTATTAGGATATGGAATACGGGGTTCTTTAATTTTATGCCTTGACCCATTAGTGATGTAATGTTGCTGCTGCAAAGACACCTTCAGTAAGCAGCCCTGGATGGAGATACATGGCTCATCAAGCAGTGATCACTTTCTATAAGACTGCTGTCTGTTTCCTTGAGGTTTAAAGAATAAAGGATCTTTAATTGTATCATGCTAGACATACCGATGCCCGACACCGCGCTCTGCTCATCTTTCATGTGCGCTTTGAAATCCTTTCCTTCCTATTTGTGTTTGCCATATCTAATGCACCTAGCAATGATTATTTCAGTATTACTGTAGGCAGATCTACACACCAGAGGCCGTGGACTAGACCACCAGACGTCCCTGGGAATAATGTGACTCTTTGAATTGCTCTTGCACTCGGTCTATCGGACAAGCGCAAGACTTACGGGATTTTATACAAGAGCGGTCTAGAAGAAAGTAGTGCACAATACAAACAAATTTGCTGTTAGGTTTCCTTATTTTATCTGTTACCATCCCGTATGCACCACAGATATCACTCCGAGACACATTTACATGGGTTGACATATGATAAACTCTAAAATATCAATAGACTTACACTATGTACAGTAACTCATAGTCTGCAACCTCCTACATGATCAGCACACTTTGTCCTGAAATACTCTGTGCTGCTGGGGACCCTGCTCCTTCCACTATGTAACTCTCAGGCTGTGACCTCCACAAGATCTGCACCAGAGATGAGCGAATCGCATCCCACGAAGTGGAATTCGATCCGAATTTCAGGATATATTTAATTCGCCTCGAGGCTGAATTTTCTCGTGCTTTGTGTTAGCGAATTGATTTAACCTGAAAAAGTGTAAAAAAAAAATCATACTTACCTCCCCCATTTGCTAGCGACGGGCCACCAGCCGCCATCTTAATTAAAGATCTCGGGCAAAATCCCCTGCCGGCGTGATGGCGTAATCTCGAGCCGTCCGAGATTTCGCGCCAGATCTTCAAGCAAGATGGCGGCGGCAGGCCCGACGCAAGCAAATGGAGGTGGTAAGTTTGATAGAATTTTTTTTTTAATGTTAATTTAACACAGTTTTTACTCTCAGATGCCACGATCAACTATGAATGCGGCAACTAGGGGTACAATGACGGGGGGCGGCGCTATTGTAGCTCCCAGTCATTAAAACCCGCTACTTACAAAAATAGTAATTCGTCACAAAGCAAATTTTTGGGTAAAATTCAGCGAATCTGCCGAATCAAACTTTTCTAAAATTTGGTCATCTCTAAACAGCACACTCCTTTCCTTAAATACTCTGTGCTGCTGGGGACCCTGCTCCTTCTACTATGTAACTCTTAGTCTGTGACCTCCACTAACCCATTAGGGTTTTTCAGTTTAGAAAAAAAAAGACTAAAGGGAGATCTAATAACTATGTATAAATATATCAGGGGTCAGTACAGAGATCACTCCCATCATCTATTTATCCCCAGGACTGTGAGGAGGGGACATCCTCTGCGTCTGGAGGAAAGAAGGTTTGTACACAGACATAGAAGAGGATTCTTTACGGTAAGAGCAGTGAGACTATGGAGCTCTCTGCCTGAGGAGGTGGTGATGTGAGCGGCCCCTATGCCTCTACATAACTCCGGCGGATCCACCAGCCAGCACAGTGGATTATTAAGACCAGTATCTAAAATGCCCCTGAATGTTGTAAATTTCTATTAGAATCTAACATATCATTTAACGTTGTACAGAACATATATAACATTACTAGAAATATATATAGACATGTAAAGACATTGTTCAAACTACTTAGATCCAAAACCTGAGATTGTAAAACCAGGAAGAAAAATAATTATAAAAAACTGTGTAAATAATAAGGAACTGGTGCAACAATGTAACAACCATGAATCAAGATGAGTGGTAAAGACAGGAAGGATCGACAAGAATATTTGTAGGACACATTTCTGGATTCGTGTCTATATATATATATATATATATACTGACACATGTGACATTTCCAATTTTTACCCTGTTCTCTTTCAATCTCCCACTTAGATTTCGCACTTCTTTATTAACTATGAAAAAATATGATATTAATTTTAGCAGCTTTCAGTGTTTTAAACATGAGGATGTTAAGATAATCATCTCCTAACAGTAGAAATACAGTATTTGGTAATTTTGCCTTTCTTTTATACTTCATTTCAAAACACAATTAATACTCACTTCGTTTCTTCATATTTCAAAATTCACAAAAATTATTTTAACAAGAGAAAATACAATTGAAAGAGACAGAATTGGTATGTAAGATATAGGCTAACTACAGTCAAAAGCTGAACATACTATAACTACTGTAATACTGCCCCTATGTACAAGAATATAACTTCTATAATACTGACTCCTATGTACAAGAATATAACTGCTATAATACTGCTCCTATGTACAAGAATATAACTACTATAATACTGCTCCTATGTACAAGAATATAACTGCTATAATACTGCTCCTATGTACAAGAATATAACTACTATAATACTGCTCCTATGTACAAGAATATAACTGCTATAATACTGCCTCCTATGTACAATAATATAACTACTATAATACTGCCTCTTATGTACAAGAATATAACTACTATAATACTACCTCCTATGAACAAGAATATAACTACTATAATACTGCTCCTATGTACAAGAATATAACTACTATAATACTTCTCCAATGTACAAGAATATAACTACTATAATACTGCTCCTATGTACAGGAATATAACTACTATAATACTGCTCCTATGTACAAGAATATAACTACTATAATACTGCTCCTATGTACAAGAATATAACTACTATAATACTGCTCCTATGTACAGGAATATAACTACTATAATACTGCTCCTATGTACAAGAATATAACTACTATAATACTGCTCCTATGTACAAGAATATAACTACTATAATACTGCTCCTATGTACAAGAATATAACTGCTATAATACTGCCTCCTATGTACAATAATATAACTACTATAATACTGCCTCTTATGTACAAGAATATAACTACTATAATACTACCTACTATGAACAAGAATATAACTACTATAATACTGCTCCTATGTACAAGAATATAACTACTATAATACTTCTCCAATGTACAAGAATATAACTACTATAATACTGCTCCTATGTACAGGAATATAACTACTATAATACTGCTCCTATGTACAAGAATATAACTACTATAATACTGCTCCTATGTACAAGAATATATCTACTATAATACTGCTCCTATGTACAGGAATATAACTACTATAATACTACTCCTATGTACAAGAATATAACTACTATAATACTGCTCCTATGTACAAGAATATAACTACTATAATACCGCTCCTATGTACAAGAATATAACTGCTATAATACTGCTCCTATGTACAAGAATATAACTACTATAATACCGCTCCTATGTACAAGAATATAACTACTATAATACTGCTCCTATGTACAGGAATATAACTACTATAATACTGCTCCTATGTACAAGAATATAACTACTATAATACTGCTCCTATGTACAAGAATATAACTACTATAATACTGCTCCTATGTACAAGAATATAACTACTATAATACTGCTCCTATGTACAAGAATATAACTACTATAATACTGCTCCTATGTACAGGAATATAACTACTATAATACTGCTCCTATGTACAGGAATATAACTACTATAATACTGCTCCTATGTACAAGAATATAACTACTATAATACTGCTCCTATGTACAAGAATATGACTACTATAATACTGCTCCTATGTACAAGAATATAACTACTATAATACTGCTCCTATGTACTAGAATATAACTACTATAACACTGCTCCTATGTACAATAATATAACTACTATAATACTGCTCTTATGTACAAGAATATAACTATTATAATACTGCCTCCTATGTACAAGAATATAACTACTATAATACTGCTGCTATGTACAAGAATATAACTACTATAATACTGCTCCTATGTATAAGAATATAACTGCTATAATACTGCTCCTATGTACAAGAATATAACTACTATAATACTGCTGCTATGTACAAGAATATAACTACTATAATACTGCCTCCTATGTATAAGAATATAACTGCTATAATACTGCTCCTATGTACACGAATATAACTACTATAATACTGCCTCCTATGTACAGGAATATAACTACTATAATACTGCCTCCTATGTACAAGAATATAACTACTATAATACTGCTCCTATGTACAAGAATATAACTACTATAATACTGCTCCTATATACAAGAATATAACTGCTATAATACTGCCTCCTGAGGAAAATATTACAGGTTATTGGAATTGATTTTTACATAATTTTCTTTCATGTTGATTCCTCTTCTATTCTGGATCTTTCAGAATTTTTGGAGCTTTTTTTCTGATATTGCCATAAATACATACATTTTCATAATAATTGGAAATAGGAACAGTTGAACAGCTCACGGTTCCTTTGCTGTTTTTTGTTTTTTACTTCTCTTCGGTTTTTTGCCTCTTTAATGAAACCGAAAATGTAATGACTATTTGCTTACATCTGCAAGTGTAGATCATTTCAAGGTCATTGACCCCTCGGGTATTTGTGCTGAACAAGACTGGGTCAGATAT
The DNA here is from genome assembly GCF_014858855.1 of Bufo gargarizans. Lineage (NCBI taxonomy): Eukaryota > Metazoa > Chordata > Amphibia > Anura > Bufonidae > Bufo > Bufo gargarizans. Next base: position 555,663,314 of record NC_058082.1, on the reverse strand, counting down.
GTGGAGGATGATGGGGAGGTAGTTATTTATGAAGTGGATGTATAAACAGTAGTAAACAAAGTATCAGGGGGAGATTTATTAAAACCAGCACAAGGTGGAAGAACTGGTTGAGAGACTCACAGTCTTGTTATTTTTGCATCTTTCTGTGGCCCCTGAGTTGGATTTAGATTTTTGCAAGAATCAAGAGGCTACGGAAAATGGCCCAAAAGATTACCCTATATGCATAATATTTGTTATATGTAGGACATTATACATGATAATAACATTGGTTGCGCACTCTTTATTTTACTGCTATGGGGACCCTGTGGGTTTTACTCTTAGGGTAGTCTTGTGCCTGTCACTTATTACAGTACTGTGTATGGCGCTATAGCTGAGGGGTTCTCTTGCTGTAATTGTTACAGGGGTCCTGTCTCTCTTATCAGGGTCCTATTTATGGCACTGTCATTTGGCCTCCTCTTATTGTCACTTTTATAAGGGTCCCATGACTGCCAATGCATCAAAGGGGTCTACTTTCAGTTAACGTTATTGTGGTCTCATGTCTGGCATTGTGTTTGAGGGTCCTCTTGCTGTCACTGTTATGGGAGTCCCATGTTTGGCATTGTGTTTAAAGGGTTCTCATGCTGTCACTGTTATGGAGGTCCTCATGTCTGGTACTGTATCTGAGGGGTCCTCCTGCTGTCACTGTTATGGAGGTTATCATGTCTGGTACTGTATCTGAGGGGTCCTCATGCTGTCATTGTTATGGAAGTTCTCATGTCTGACACTGTATCGAAGGGGTCCTCCTGCTGTCGCTGTTATGGAGGTTCTCATGTCTGGCACTGTATCTGAGGGGTCCTCATGCTGTCACTGTTATGGAGGTTCTCATGTCTGGTACTGTATCGGAGGGGTCCTCATGCTGTCACTGTTACGGCGGTTATTATGTCTGGCACTGTATCGGAGGGGTCCTCATGCTGTCACTGTTATGGAGGTTCTCATGTCTGGCACTGTATTGGAGGGGTCCTCATGCTGTCACTGTATTGGAGGTATCCTCATGCTGTCACTGTTATGGAGGTTATCATGTCTGGCACTGTATCGGAGAGGTCCTCATGCTGTCACTGTATCGGAGGGGTCCTCATGTCTGGCACTGTATCGGAGGGGTCCTCATGCTGTCACTGTATCGGAGGTATCCTCATGCTGTCACTGTTATGGAGGTTATCATGTCTGGCACTGTATCGGAGGGGTCCTCATGCTGTCACTGTATCGGAGGGGTCCTCATGTTTGGCACTGTATCGGAGGGGTCCTCATGCTGTCACTGTTATGGAGGTCCTCATGCTGTCACTGTTATGGTGGTCCTCATGCTGTCACTGTTATGGAGGTCCTCATGCTGTCACTGTTATATGGGTTCTCATGTCTGGCACTGTATCGGAGGGGTCCTCATGCTGTCACTGTTATGGAGGTCCTCATGCTGTCACTGTTATGGTGGTCCAAATGCTGTCACTGTTATGGAGGTCCTCATGCTGTCACTGTTATAGGGGTTCTCATGTCTGGCACTGTATCGGAGGGGTCCTCATGCTGTCACTGTTATGGAGGTTCTCATGTCTGTCACTGTATCGGAGGGGTCCTTATGTCTGGCACTGTATCGGAGGGGTCCTCATGCTGTCACTGTTATAGGGGTTCTCATGTCTGGCACTGTATCGGAGGGGTCCTCATGCTGTCACTGTTATGGAGGTTCTCATGTCTGGCACTGTATCGGAGGGGTCCTCATGTCTGGCACTGTATCGGAGGGGTCCTCATGCCTGGCACTGTATCGGAGGGGTCCTCATGTCTGGCACTGTATCGGAGGGGTCCTCATGTCTGGCACTGTATCGGAGGGGTCCTCCTTATGTCTGGCACTGTATCGGAGGGGTCCTCATGTCTGGCACTGTATCGGAGGGGTCCTCATGTCTGGCACTGTATCGGAGGGGTCCTCATGCTGTCACTGTTATAGGGGTTCTCATGTCTGGCACTGTATCGGAGGGGTCCTCATGCTGTCACTGTTATGGAGGTTCTCATGTCTGGCACTGTATCGGAGGGGTCCTCATGTCTGGCACTGTATCGGAGGTATCCTCATGCTGTCACTGTTATAGTGGTTCTTATGTCTGGCACTGTATCGGAGGGGTCCTTATGCTGTCACTGTTATGGAGGTTCTCATGTCTGGCACTGTATCGGAGGGGTCCTCATGTCTGGCACTGTATCGGAGGGGTCCTCATGCTGTCACTGTTATAGGGGTTCTCATGTCTGGCACTGTATCGGAGGGGTCCTCATGCTGTCACTATTTTGTGGATGTCACTCCTATGGCAATCCTCTGACATCTGCTTCATGTTATTTTTATTCTACAACAGGGTAGAACATCGCTCATAATTTATTTTTATTTTTGAATTTTTGCTATTGTTCTACAGCAATTTAATTTGCACTGAGAAATCTTAACCTTATCGGTTCACATGATCTTGGTTAGTTCCCAAAAATGTACCCACAAATCTCAGACAGAAGCCACCAGCGGAACATTTTCATTCATTATGTTATTTTTTTTCAAACTTATTTATCATTTGATTTTGTTTTGCTCAGTCCGTTTCTTCTTCTCCGACCTCTTTATGTCCTAAGGTGAGTGACGTGGGATGTTTTGGTGTCTTGTCGCTGTTCCCATCGCCTGACTTCTTCTTTCTTTCTTCCGTGTTGAACATCACCTGCTCAGAAACTACATCAAACATTACAAATTGCCTTCAGATCTTGACCTGTTGCGCTTGGCTTTGTGCTTTGGAGGCAGCCAGGCAGAGAACAGATTGTGCTGATATCCTGACCTTATCAAGCTTGCAGGATCTGTAACCCAACCAAACCGTCTCCGTCCTTTATCTTTCGCTCTGCTGTGGCCAGAAGAATTTGATCTATGTTAAGGTCCCCTGTTTTATTCTTTTGTCACCTTTGATACCAAGACTAAAAAAGAAAAAAGAAAAATGCAGCCAGAGCAGCCCTCATTTCACAGGCACTTTGCCTTTAAACTCTCACATTTTTCATTGTAATGGTGGCCACTGGGGTGGTGGTCGGGAAACGTGTGTGTGTGTGGGGGGGGGTCAATGGTTTCTGGTCATATGTGCAGATGCCGGATAGCAGCTTGTTTGCATGATCTTTGTGACCAGGTGGAGCCAGAGTATATAGGAGGTCTGGCTGGCATCATGGTCCTGTGTAGTGAGTCACTAGTATGTGTAGAGTGTTGTACAGAGCCGGTCAGGCGTGCAGGGCACTGACATGGCAGCTGTAAAATGGAGCAGCTCCGTGGAGAAGCTAAACCCTGCTAGCATTTTTCTTTGCAAAAGCAGAGCCCTTAGAGTATCCTACTAAATGGCTGTGGACCTCTTCCAGTACTTTGATCCTACTGGAATGCTACCAAAAAAAGCTTTTTGAAACCAGTAAAGAAGGCCTTGTATATTGTGCATTTGGTTATTATAAACTTCCAGTATGTTCCTTTATAGGTATGGGTCATGTGGACTTGTACCAGTGGGTTTCTCTGTGAGTGTAACAGAGACTGTATTGTCCTAATAGAGACTGTGACGACTCGCTCTATGCCATTTACTTGTAACCATCAAACTGTGTGTCCTTTAGAGCTTGCATCTCACAAGTTGTTTGCCCAATAGAGATTGTAACTACAAAGCTGTGTGTCCAATACACACTGCAACCACAAAGTTGTGTGCCCAAAAGAGACTGCAACCACCAAGCTGTACACTCAGTAGATACCGTAACCACAAAACTTTGTGCCCAATAGAGAATGTCTAATAGAGACTGTAACAATCAAAGTCCAGTGTGCCCAGTATAGACTAATCACAAAGCTATTTGCCCAATAGACACTGCCAAGCTATGTATCCAATAGAGATTGTAACTACCAAGCTGTGTGTCAAGTAATACTATAGCTGCCAAGCTGTGTGCCCATCAGAGACTGCCACCACATAGCTATGTGCCCAATAGTGTCTGTAGGGACCAAGCTGTTGCCCTCATACCCATATCCACCAAGCTCTGTGCCCGATTGTCAATGTAACCACCAAGCTGTGTACTTGATTGTGACTATAACCACCAAGCTGTTTCCCCAAGAGAAGTAAAGTTCTGATATTTTGATCTGGATAGTTTGCTGTGTCAGCCTCAATCGCAGTGCCTTCTTTGAGAGGATGCCAAGTGCAGGTCGAAAGTCTCACGCAAAACTAACCTATTATAGGTTCCCACTATAATATGTGTCATTTAGAATACTGGTACCTTTCAGTGACTTCTACGTGTGCACACTGTGTATTGCATAATGCAATGTTGCCCAACCTATGGTCCAGGGGCCTCATGCAGCCCACAAGTGCTAGCTACAGTCATCATACCCAATATGTTCAGAACCACAGGGTAAAGCAACATCATGGGGTGTCTTAGTGTTTTTTTGGTTATGAGAGCACTGCAACATAATTTCCACCATTTCCAGCAACGTTGAGAAGTTTACTTGTAAGTGTATTGAGACATTTGTGTATATACAGACTGTATGTTCTCTCAATCTGCACTTTTATATAAATAAGAACAGGCCTGGGAACATGGAACATAAAGTTTTACCTCCATTGGCCAAGGGGCAGATGTTCATGGGTATAGTTAGGGTTAATGGTAGTCTGAAATCTCATCAGTAAAGTTCTCCTTTCATCTTGCTTTATGGTGCAGCTCGACTTGTTCAGATTGGCTGCTATGTAGAAGCACAAGCTTTGCAGGAAATCAATGCATTGATACACTGATGACCCTTCATTAAGTATATTGTTCTCGATTTCAGGGTTGTTATACAGGTGAATTCTAAGGTACGGGAATAAATAGGGCTAAACAAGGACTAAGTGAATAAACAGCGATATAAGTAAAGAAACAATCACTTAAACTACAATTGTAGACAAGCTTCTGCTGCCATCCATTGCCCATAAATGTTGGAATACAAGAGATTACACATGGTAGTTCTCACACAAATGTCTTCTTCTGGAGCTCAAACTCTTCTTAAATGTAGCTATTGTTTATACCTAGTCCAGTGGAGGAGACAAGAAAGAAGGGCGAGGTGTGGATAATGTGCAGCAGCACTTGTTTACAGTCTCCATTATCACAGCAACACATTACCACAGTCTGTCCTGTCCGTCCTCTCTGTACTTCATGTCTCCTCATGAACTAAATTCCCCAGAGATTCAGCTAAAGTTCTTGTCATCTGTATTCAGGATCATAATCCCTGACAAGCAGAGAGCAGGAGGAGGCAGCTCTTTACCTCAGTGTTGTAAAGTAACTTGTCCTCATGTGTGATCAGGACAGGTTTTGTGTGAACTGATGGGACAGCGGCCATTTTGTTTTCCCTGATGATTACTCCCCAGACAAAACGAGTCATCATAAATAATGAAAGGTATTTGAGAATATATTTATAATAAAGTAATATTTAAGTATTTTGATTTTCTTAATTCCCGGAGAACCCATTTAAGAATGCGGCCTTGTGGTATATAACAATAGGGTTTTTGTATATGGTTACTACATTGCAAGGTAATAATTAAAGGGATAGAAACATTAAATAAACCATTAAAGGGTCTTGTGGGTTTGGGACTTATAGTTAAGGACTCTAATAATGTGATCCTCAACATCTTGATGGGTTTTCCTCTTTAAGCAATATATCATTTAAGACATCCTGTTATCTCCAGACCTGGACATGCTGGACTTTTTGCTATATTTCGTCTGAAAGGAGCGGTAATGAGAGGACGAAGAATGTTCACGTAGATGTCATATTTGAAAACTTACTTACTGTAATCCTCTTCCATATGTCAAGTATTTAGGCACTTTTTCCATTTTAATGTGATCACCGTGATCTTGGGACAAGTGGTTGGAGCACCTGGGACTGCCAGAGAAATGTTATCTCCTCCTTAATTGAGAACGACTTAACTAATATTTCAATTCTTAATTAGTTCTTGTCGGTTGCTGGAAGGCCAAGTATGCAGCTGGCTCTGAGCCCACCGCTCTCTTAACTCAACACATCTTGACATATGTTGGAGATTAACCATCTCTTCGCTTAAAGGGATATTTCTATCGGATTATATTGTGATATATCATTAAGAAAGTCCATAAGATTAGAATTGGTGGGGGCTCAACCTCTTGGGCCCAGCGCCTCTAATCCCAAGAAGAAAGGAAATGAGAGTCCTTCAGCTTAAGAGGCTATCGTTGCAAAACCAATCAGCAAATTAGTTTTGTTCTGAAAGGAAAATTAACTGCTCGAAAAACTCCCTACACCAGCTGAATCTCCGCAACCAGAACCAGCATTTCCGGAGAACTAAGGAGAACCAACTCAGGCAGCTGTAGATCTTGTTCGATGAAGAGGAGCCAGAAAAGTGTTGCCTCCAGACTGTAGGTTTCAGCCTGCTGTTTCTCTCTTTATGTTTCTTCAGTGGGCGAGTTCTTCCCGGATTGATGTCAGAGCTGTGCTGCATGCTCTGGACTAATCAAATGTCTTCTCCTGATGCTTCCTCTTACCCTTGCAGTGCAAGTTAAAAACTGCAGCTACATCTCCCTCCTCCTCCCTCCTACCTGTCCATTACCTCCCCATTATGAGGACTTTTTTCGTGACTTGGGAGGTTTCTGAAGATGTAGAGAATGGAACTAATGTCTGTTGCTGCTTATCTCCACGGTTTAACTTTTAGGAGTACCAGAGGATCCTCTGGGTAAGCCCAGACTCTAAAAAAAATAATAATGGTCTGGGGACCATGCAGAACATAATTGGACTCAATGGTCTATAGAGGTCCAGAAACCACATTTGGAGTTGACTTTGGTGCACTAATTTGCCGTAAGGGTCTGTTTTTTATAGGATAATTCACATACAATAACTTATTTGACATTACTGATGATCTGGTCATGTGTGGGCAAATCGGCTCCGTGCCACTTAATTCCAGCTCTGTGGGTCCTAGGCTGTCTTGACCGCACTTTCAGTCCACGCATGTAAACCTGCTGACCTCCGCGGCGACGCGTTTTTACTGCTGGGTTATGTGCCGCTTGGGGACATGTCACTGCCGTGACCAGCCCTGTCATTGGCGACTGTGGCCCACAATGCTCTGTCCATGCAGGACAGATGGGGAACGGAAATGTAGTGAAGACAGCCTGGGACCACCGAGTGGGAACTAAGCAATAGGTAAGTATACTTTTTCAGATCCAGTTTGGAGAGGAATTTTAAAAGCCCTTTAAAAATGAATAGCTTTCTATTATTATATACAATTTATCTATTACTGTTTTATTATTGTGTATTATATGGCTATATACAATGTATCTATTACTGTTATTACGTATCATATTATTACATACAGTGTATTTATTATTTTTGTATTATATTATTATATATAATGTACCAATTTATGTTATATAATTTTGCATATTCTATTCTTTTCCCTCAATTCTTACTAATGCTCAACATGTAATACATGTCTATGGCTAGCAGCTCATGGGCAGATTCTGATTAATGCTCATCATATCTTCCACCTCCATAGATAATCAATACATAAAAGTACCCCTGTATTAAACATGTAGGGGGGGGGGGGATTTTGCATGACAGTGGCTGGAGGTGCGCTGACAGCCTGACAGCAATGAGAAGAGGTTGGAGATTTCCCTGAATGCATTATATGCTCCGTCTGTACGCTAAGCCCCAGAACTGCTGAGAACATCAACATTTCCTGGCGTGGAAGAAAAGGCTAATTTCCAGCAAATGTTACATGGTGGCTTTACATGGCTGTGAAAAGCTCTGACAGATGCTCTAAATTCTCTTTACAATTTAAGTTACTTATGATGATGACTTCAGAAACGTAGCGCCGAATCCGCAGAATGCCAGACAAATAAAACCTGTATACATATGCATGTTATTACGAAGCCGAGTATTATACCTGCAAATATAACTAGAAGTTTTTATGACTCAGATTATTGCTGGTTGTCAAAGTGAATGCTGATATTTGCCATCCTGAAGAGTGTTACTGGGCCCCCGTCAGAATAGAAATATAGATATTAAGACCAGATCTTGCGGTGAGGTAGACTATGGTTATAGCTGTTTATGTAATGGGATAGACAGCCACCCTCTAAGACCATCCTGTGTTTAGGTCTGTCTCATGCTAGTTATGTTTATGATATATCTCTATAGCCATCTGTTTTACATATGTAAAAGTTAAGAAGCTGACTGCCTGAATCCACCTTTAGGGGGAGCTCAGGAGCCTACTGCATACTGATTATTCATGGAACTAGCTCCTAAGCTCCACTTAGTGCTGTCTTCAGTTAGTTGCAGACTCCCACTAATGGTGACTTTAGGCAATTGGCTCCTAGGTTTCCTTAGTGGTGTCTTCATTTAGATGCTAGGCTCCTCCTAGTGGTGACTTCATGCAGATAGCCCCTAGGCTCCCCTTAGTGGGGTCTTCAGTAAGTTAGTTCCTAGAATTCCTATAGTGAGGTCTTCAGGAAGTTAGTTCCTCGAATCCCCCTAGTAATGGCTTCTGGCAGTTCGTTCCTAGTTTCCTCTTAGTGATGTTGTCAGGCATTTGACTCCTAGGTTTCCCCTAGCGGTGTCATCAGAAACCAGACTCCCCCTAGTAGTGTCTTCTGGCAGTTCGTTCCTAGTTTCCTCTTAGTGATGTTGTCAGGCATTTGACTCCTAGGTTCCCCCTAGCGGTGTCATCAGACACCAGACGCCCCCTAGTAGTGGCTTCTGGCAGTTAGCGCCTAGGCTCTGTATAGTGGTGTCTTTAGTGGGTTACCCCCTGGGCTCCTATAATGGTGGCTGGAAGCAGTTAGCTCCTAAGTTCCCCCTTAGTGACGTCTTCTGCTGGTAAGCTCCTGGGCTGCAATCAGCCTGGTAACTTTTAAATCCATGTCTATGCAAGGTAGTAAGAGTGAAATTTGCACCTGGTTGAAAAAATGTGTTCGAATCACGTGTAGTCATCCACTTTAGGATGACAGTGTCAGGGTAAAAATACCCTTTTAGGCATAACTAGGATTTTATCTTCTGAGAAATGTTATTATAACGTGCTAGTACTGCTGCTCAGTTGCATCATGTACTTCAGTCACATTGTTTTCTTTTGATGCTACTGGTTTCTCTCAAGCTGTACAACCTTATATCTCACTGCTGCCCCCTGCTGGTTCAGTGTCTGCTGTAGAGCATGCTCTGTTGTGGCTCTGTCGGGAGGGTTGCTATGTCCACTGGTCAAGCCCCAGCTGGTCGACCTATCAGTAAGGCTGAAAGCCAAGCCAATCGGGTTCCTGGCTCAGGAACAGGGAATCTCTGACTAGAACTCAGTGATTGCCATTTGCCTGTGATTTTGTTGTATCCTGGCTCTTGTGTTTTCTGACACTCACTATTATTGCATTTGTACTGCTGGTAATGTGGCTGGTTTGTTTTCTGGAACCCTTTGTCTGCTGATTTGTCTCCTACTAAGTCTCCTGGTTTTCTGACTGTGTCTTGTTTCTGGATTAACCACTCATCCACTGTTTTAGACATTTTCTATCTTTCCCAGTTTTGACCCTTACTACTTTTTGCAAAACCAGTCACTTTGGTAGATCTGCTTCTAGAGAGCTCGCATCAGTTTTCCGCTGCCTTACTCCACACATATAACCTGGGTCTCTAGCAGCCAAGTCCATCTGGCCTTTTGGGGAAGAACCTAGGGGTAGCCTTGGAGTTTAAGGAAGACTGGTCGCAGTATCTGAGTTTGCTGGCTGGGGTTCTAGATGGTAACGATAGTATTCCTTCACAGGTTTCAAGTCGTCAATGTACGCATAATTTTCTCTCTGAGGCGTAACAGAGGAACAGCCCAACAAGACCCAGAATTGTTATTTCATGGGAAATGCAAGCTTTTTTTTTTTCTTTAAACATACGTGTTAGGAAAGGTGATGTGTCCACTTTAAGTAGCGTATGAGATAAGACGCCCAGGACTGAGGCTAACAAGACCCATTACACAAGGGGCTGATTGTTCTCTTGTTATTTCTGTTGGAATTGATCATCTTTGAGAATTCACTCCGATAATTACTGTACATTGTATCTTTTATTCTCTCATTAATAAATGCATTCCTTCCATAGCAAGCATCGCTCTATCTAAGGTACAGCCACATCTGACAGGGTCTAACAATTAAGCAATTACTGAATAGACTGCTAGCGTCACTTAATTGGCCATACAGGGAGATGGCGGAGCTCTTCTTTCAGACATGGGCCAGAGGTCAGCCATATTTCTTTAGAAGCTGGAAATGGAATCATACATGAAGTTGTTACCTGAGGCTGTAGAGGAATAGATCATAAAGCTGTTTAACTATTCAATGTGATTTTATGGGAACGAGGCCAGGAGGCAATGAGGGACTAAATAAATTATATTTCTGCTAATGTCACTCTTGTGTGACCCTATAGTACATTTCAATGACAGCACTGCTGGGGGCGCTGTAGCGCAATCATACATTACCATGGGGTATTATGCTCATTATTAGCACTGAAGGTGAAATACATGGATGAGCAGCCTGCGGACATGCTGTGCGTATGAGCTCTCCAGCCATGAGTAGTCACGGGGTCAGATTATACTGTGGTCCAGTGGAAGGATCCCCTGGGAGACAATCTTATAAGAGTAAAGGATATATAAGAGAAGACATCTATGGACTGATCTTATAGGATCTTCTTGGAAATGTCTCTGTTTTACATATATATATATATATATATATATATATATATATATATATATGGTCAGGAAGCAATCATAGACAGAAAAATTGGGTCAATGTGAGTCCAAACTATATATTCATAAGGTTCTGCCCACCCTGCACAGAAATACATAAGATGTGTGGGGTGAAGACCCCCTTTAAAAAAATAAATAAACAAAAAACTAACCATGAATTCATGATACTCTGTTACAAGATGTCATTTTGAAAATAGTCTACGTGTGGCCACCCGGTGGTTATGTTGTGAATTGCAGCCAAAGGCTTTGCTACTATGTTGCAATGTTGCATTAAATTTGTTTCTAATTCAAGTAAAGATAACGGTGGAGACGTCTGTGCGACAAATTGCCTCATAGTCCATGAATTATGTGGCCTTGTGATTACTGATGTCTAAAAAAAACTTGCTGTTATTAAAGTGAATGTCTACTAAGTTACTTGCCTGATGAACGAGTGTTTCGCTTGTTCATCAGGTGATCGGCTGCGCCTTTAAACAGGCAGACTATTGGGAACAAGCGTTCGCAGAAACGTTTGTTCCTGATCATCTGCCCGACTATCAGGACGTGTAAATCTGCCATTTATGCAGTTACAAGAAAAACTTCTGAGCGGAGTATTGATGAGGAAACATGAGGCAGACAGGCTGGGGGTATGTGCAAGAATTTATTTTTAAACTTAAATGCAAACAAGACAGGGGCACAGTAATGTACACTGGCGTTTTAGACGCAGGTCTTAATAAAGCCCCCGTGCTGGCGGTGGTTCTGCCAAAGTTATGATAAGGCGCCGGCCTCCTCCAAATCTAAATGTAAGACCGCTTCCTAGCTTCCTTGCTGTCTTACATGTAGACCTTTTTCTATGACTAAAACAGTGCACCCCCTTTCCACATCACTGTAGAAAAGCTCAATATGTACGTCACATGTAGCATCCGTATACAGAATGGACGTATGGCTGTCATACAGCATCTGTGTCTGATTGGCTGTAGATAGAAATTTGAAGGCAGAGTAATTCATATACATAAAATGAGCCACCTACTCCCACCCTCAATGACGCCCTAGGCAGCTGCCTACTCCGCCTAACCAGTTTAGACCACAAGAAGTTACTGTTAATAGCAGATATCAGTTAATCAGATCAACTAGAATTAAAGGGGTTATCTGAGTTATTTTTTTGTTCCTTCCATGTTCCTAACTAAGCAAATGTAACACCTTTCCAAGTAACTCACTTTATCTCCAGCAGCTGGTTTCTCAGATTTCACTGAGGGTCACATGACCTGTGATGTCAGCTTCTCTCCCTGCTCTGATAAAGGTCGTTTACAAGCCTGTAAAGAGACGTCACTGTGCTGGCCACGCCCCCTTCACTGCCGTCTACTCTCTGCTGGGATTCTTAACCCCTTGAGCTGCACAGCTCTGCAGGCAGTGAGGAGATAATGCTGGGCACTGGAGCTGACAGACTAGAGAGAGCATTGCACAAGAAGGTAGGGGGAAGATCCTGTGTGTATTAGCAGTGTGATTATACAGATGGGACTTGTAGTCCTACACATACAACATGCTGCAGAGTTTCCCAGCAGATATGTCACTCAGGGCAGCTCTTGTATCCACTCCCTTAGCAGAGTGGGGGGAGGGGCAGATATTGTTTTTATTGCATGTAAAAAAAGGACCAGAAAAGAACCAGGGAAATGAGGAAATATATATTTATTTATTTTTGCATAAAACTTGCTTAGCTCAGTATATATCAGATTTTCAGTGCTATATTTTTTTTTTCATAACTCGGACAACCCCTTTAACCACTTCAGCCCCGCTAGGTGAAACCCCCTTCATGACCAGAGCACTTTTTACACTTCGGCACTACACTCCTTTCACCGTTTATCGCTCGGTCATGCAACTTACCACCCAAATGAATTTTACCTCCTTTTCTTCTCACTAATAGAGCTTTCATTTGGTGGTATTTTATTGCTGCTGACATTTTTACTTTTTTTGTTATTAATCAAAATGTAACGATTTTTTTGCAAAAAAATGACATTTTTCACTTTCAGCTGTAAAATTTTGCAAAAAAAACGACATCCATATATAAATTTTTCGCCAAATTTATTGTTCTACATGTCTTTGATAAAAAAAAAATGTTTGGGCAAAAAAAAAATGGTTTGGGTAAAAGTTATAGCATTTACAAACTATGGTACAAAAATGTGAATTTCCGCTTTTTGAAGCAGCTCTGACTTTCTGAGCACCTGTCATGATTCCTGAGGTTCTACAATGCCCAAACAGTAGAAAACCCCCACAAATGACCCCATTTCGGAAAGTAGACACCCTAAGGTATTCGCTGATGGGCATAGTGAGTTCATAGAACTTTTTATTTTTTGTCACAAGTTAGCGGAAAATGATGATGATTTTTATTTTTTTTATTTTTCTTACAAAGTCTCATATTCCACTAACTTGCGACAAAAAATAAAAAATTCTAGGAACTCGCCATGCCCCTCACGGAATACCTTGGGGTGTCTTCTTTCCAAAATGGGGTCACTTGTGGCGTAGTTATACTGCCCTGGCAATTTAGGGGCCCAAATGTGTGAGAAGAACTTTGCAATCAAAATGTGTAAAAAATGACCGGTGAAATCCAAAAGGTGCACTTTGGAATATGTGCCCCTTTGCCCACCTTGGCAGCAAAAAAGTGTGACACATCTGGTATCGCCGTACTCAGGAGAAGTTGGGGAATGTGTTTTGGGGTGTCATTTTACATATACCCATGCTGGGTGAGAGAAATATCTTGGTCAAATGCCAACTTTGTATAAAAAAATGGGAAAAGTTGTCTTTTGCCAAGATATTTCTCTCATCCAGCATGGGTATATGTAAAATGACACCCCAAAACACATTCCCCAACTTCTCCTGAGTACGGCGATACCAGATGTGTCACACTTTTTTGCTGCCAAGGTGGGCAAAGGGGCACATATTCCAAAGTGCACCTTTCAGATTTTGCAGGCCATTTTTTACACATTTTGATTGCAAGGTACTTCTCACACATTTGGGCCCCTAAATTGCCAGGGCAGTATAACTACGCCACAAGTGACCCCATTTTGGAAAGAAGACACCCCAAGGTATTCCGTGAGGGGCATGGCGAGTTCCTAGAATTTTTTTTTTTTTGTCGCAAGTTAGTGGAATATGAGACTTTGTAAGGAAAAAAGAAAAAAAAAGAAAAATCATCATTTTCCGCTAACTTGTGACAAAAAATAAAAAATTCTAGGAACTCGCCATGCCCCTCACGGAATACCTTGGGGTGTCTTCTTTCCAAAATGGGGTCACTTGTGGCGTAGTTATACTGCCCTGGCAATTTAGGGGCCCGAATGTGTGAGAAGTACCTTGCAATCAAAATCTGTAAAAAATGGCCTGTGAAATCCGAAAGGTGCACTTTGGAATGTGTGCCCCTTTGCCCACCTTGGCTGCAAAAAAGTGTCACACATCTGGTATCGCCGTACTCAGGAGAAGTTGGGGAATGTGTTTTGGGGTGTCATTTTACATATACCCATGCTGGGTGATAGAAATATCTTGGCAAAAGACAACTTTTCCTATTTTTTTATACAAAGTTGGCATTTGACCAAGATATTTCTCTCACCCAGCATGGGTATATGTAAAATGACACCCCAAAACACATTCCCCAACTTCTCCTGAGTACGGCGATACCAGATGTGTGACACTTTTTTGCAGCCTAGATGCGCAAAGGGGCGCATATTCCTTTTAGGAGGGCATTTTTAGACATTTGGATCCCAGACTTCTTCTCACACTTTCGGGCCCCTAAAAAGCCTGGGCAGTATAAATACCCCACATGTGACCCCACTTTGGAAAGAAGACACCCCAAGGTATTCAATGAGGGGCCTGGCGAGTTCCTAGAAATTTTTTATTTTTTGCATATGTTAGCGGAAATTGATTTTTTTGTTTTTTTTTCTCACAAAGTCTCACTTTCCGCTAACTTAGGACAAAAATTTCAATCTTTCATGGACTCAATATGCCCCTCAGCGAATACCTTGGGGTGTCTTCTTTCCGAAATGGGGTCACATGTGGGGTATTTATACTGCCCTGGCTTTTTAGGGGCCCTAAAGCGTGACTGGAATATAAATGTCTAAAAATGTTTACGCATTTGGATTCCGTGAGGGGTATGGTGCGTCCATGTGAGATTTTATTTTTTGACACAAGTTAGTGGAATATGAGACTTAGTAAGAAAAAACAAAAACAAAAAAAAAATTCCGCTAACTTGTGCCAAAAAAAATGTCTGAATGGAGCCTTACAGGGGGGGGTGATCAATGACAGGGGGGGTGATCAATGACAGGGGGGTGATCAATGACAGGGGGGTAATCACCCATATAGACTCCCGGATCACCCCCCTGTCATTGATCACCCCCCTGGTAAGGCTCCATTCAGACGTCCGTATAATTTTTACGGATCCATGGATCGGATCCGCAAAACACATGCGGACGTCTGAATGGAGCCTTACAGGGGGGTTATCAATGACAGGGGGTGATCAGGGTAATCACCCCCCTGTCACTGATCACCCCCCCTGTAAGGCTCCATTCAGACATCCGCATGATTTTTTACGGATCCATGGATACATGGATCGGATCCACAAAAAACATGCGGACGTCTGAATGGAGCCTTACAGGGGGGTTATCAATGACAGGGGGTGATCAGGGTGATCACCCCCCTGTCACGGATCACCCCCCCTGTAAGGCTCCATTCAGACATCCGCATGATTTTTTACGGATCCATGGATACATGGATCGGATCCACAAAAAACATGCGGACGTCTGAATGGAGCCTTACAGGGGGGTTATCAATGACAGGGGGTGATCAGGGTGATCACCCCCCTGTCACGGATCACCCCCCCTGTAAGGCTCCATTCAGACATCCGCATGATTTTTTACGGATCCATGGATACATGGATCGGATCCACAAAAAACATGCGGACGTCTGAATGGAGCCTTACAGGGGGGTTATCAATGACAGGGGGTGATCAGGGTAATCAGGGTGATCACCCCCCTGTCACGGATCACCCCCCCTGTAAGGCTCCATTCAGACATCCGCATGATTTTTTACGGATCCATGGATACATGGATCGGATCCACAAAAAACATGCGGACGTCTGAATGGAGCCTTACAGGGGGGTTATCAATGACAGGGGGTGATCAGGGTGATCACCCCCCTGTCACGGATCACCCCCCCCTGTAAGGCTCCATTCAGACATCCGCATGATTTTTTACGGATCCATGGATACATGGATCGGATCCACAAAAAACATGCGGACGTCTGAATGGAGCCTTACAGGGGGGTTATCAATGACAGGGGGTGATCAGGGTGATCACCCCCCTGTCACTGATCACCCCCCCTGTAAGGCTCCATTCAGACATCCGCATGATTTTTTACGGATCCATGGATACATTGATCGGATCCACAAAAAACATGCGGACGTCTGAATGGAGCCTTACAGGGGGGTGATCAATGACAGGGGGTGATCAGGGAGTGTATATGGGTGATCACCCCCCTGTAAGGCTCCATTCAGACGTCTGCATGTGTTTTGCGGATCCGATCCATGTATCCATGGATCCGTAAAAATCATGCGGACGTCTGAATGGAGCCTTACAGGGGGGTGATCAGTGACAGGGGGGTGATCAATGACAGGGGGTGATCAGGGAGTGTATATGGGTGATCACCCGCCTGTCATTGATCACCCCCCTGTAAGGCTCCATTTAGACGTCCGTATGCGTTTTGCGGATCCGATCCATGTATCCGTGGATCCGTAAAAATCATACGGACGTCTGAACGGAGCCTGACAGGGGGGTGATCAATGACAGGGCGGTGATCAATGACAGGGGGGTGATCAGGGAGTTTATATGGGGTGATCATGGGTGATCAGGGGTTTATAAGGGGTTAATAAGTGACGGGGGGGGGGTGTAGTGTAGTGTGGTGTTTGGTGCGACTGTACTGACCTACCTGAGTCCTCTGGTGGTCGATCCTAACAAAAGGGACCACCAGAGGACCAGGTAGGAGGTATATTAGACGCTGTTATGAAAACAGCGTCTAATATACCTGTTAGGGGTTAAAAAATTCGGATCTCCAGCCTGCCAGCGAACGATCGCCGCTGGCATGCTGGAGATCCACTCGCTTACCTTCCGTTCCTGTGAGCGCGCGCGCCTGTGTGCGCGCGTTCACAGGAAATCTCGCGTATCGCGAGATGACGCGTATATGCGTGACTGTGCGCCAGCCTGCCACCTCCGGAACGCACATGTGCGTTAGGCGGTCCGGAGGTGGTTAATGTAGAACCCCTTTAAATTTGCATATAGTCTACAATATGCATGAGCATAATGCAGCACTACCAATTGGCCCAATCATGAAAAACAATTTAAACATTTTTAGGCTACTTTCACACTAGCGTTCGATCGGATCCGTTTCACACTTAGAAAATTTTTCTAAGTTCTAATGCAGACGGTGGCTCCGTTCAGAACGGATCCGTCTGCATTAGAACTTAGAAAAATTTTCTAAGTGTGAAACGGATCCGATCGAACGCTAGTGTGAAAGTAGCCTGAGCGGATCCGTTCAGACCTTACATTGAAAGTCAATGGGGGACGGATCCGCTTGAAGATTGAGCCATATGGTGTCATCTTCAAGCGGATCCGTCCCCATTGACTTACATTGTAAGTCGGAACGGATCCGCTCGCCTCCGCACGGCCAGGCGGACACCCGAACGCTGCTTGCAGCGTTCAGGTGTCCGCTCACTGAGCGGAGCGGAGGCTGAGCGCTGGCAGACGGATGCATTCTCAGTGGATCCGCCTCCACTGAGAATGCATTAGGGCCAGACGGCTGCGTTCAGGGCCGCTCGTGAGCCCCTTCAAACGGAGCTCACGAGCGGACACCTGAACGCAGGTGTGAAAGTAGCCTTAAGTAGTTTTTTTGTTGTTTTTTTATTTTTGTTATTTTTTGCATCCTTACATTTTTTATTTTTTTTTACATTTTTCTTGAAGTATTATTCCCTCCCTTCCTCCTAATGGAGTGAAGTGAAACCAGTTATGTCTGGGCTAAGAAATCTGGTAAAGACATCAAGTCTAAAATATTACATCCAATGTAAAGATTATGTGACTAACAATCAGATGCCCCCATATTTGATTTCTCAAGGAGAAATTATTTATGGGTTTGTTCTGGGCCATTGATTCCACTACCACAACCCATTATAAATGGAAGACCTTCATTCTCGAAGACTCTCAGTGTGTGCCGTCTGCATGTTCACCAGCCTCATGATATGATAGATGCAATTAACCAAGTTAATTAAGTAAAGAGGGAAAGAAAACATAAATCTGAGCATTTATAAAAAAAGGTGGCGTAAAAAGACACCTCAGAAGACGTCTATGTTTGTTTGGAAAAGAGACTTGAGTCTAATTAGCTGTCACCAGTATACTAACCATGAAATCCCCCCGGCATCGCATGACCGAACACCACAAACAAACATCCCCGATATAATACTATGCACATCTGAAAGTCTCTGTATGTTCTCTGGATTATAGACAATGCAGCAATTCAAAGTCCTAAGCCCAAAAGGTATTAATGAACACATAGAAATCAGTGATGTCACATACAGGTGAGGTGTCTATTATTAATTATTATATAGTATATACTGCTATATACTGCCCCTACTGTATGTACAAGAATATAACTACTATAATACTGCCTCCTATGTACAAGAATATAACTACTATAATACTGCCTCCTATGTACAAGAGTATAACTACTATAATACTGCTCCTATGTACAAGAATATAACTACTATAATACTGCCTCCTATGTACAAGAGTATAACTACTATAATACTGCTCCTATGTACAAGAATATAACTACTATAATACTGCCTCCTATGTACAAGAATATAACTACTATAATACTGCTCCTATGTACAAGAATATAACTACTATAATACAGCTCCTATGTACAAGAATATAACTACTATAATACTGCTCCTATGTACAAGAATATAACTACTATAATACTGCCTCCTATGTACAAGAATATAACTACCATAATACTGCTCCTATGTACAAGAATATAACTACTATAATACTGCTCCTATGTACAAGAATATAACTACTATAATACTGCTCCTATGTACAAGAATATAACTACTATAATACTGCTCCTATGTACAAGAATATAACTACTATAATACTGCTCCTATGTACAAGAATATAACTACTATAATACTGCCTCCTATGTACAAGAATATAACTACTATAATACTGCTCCTATGTACAAGAATATAACTACTATAATACTGCTCCTATGTACAAGAATATAACTACTATAATACTGCTCCTATGTACAAGAATATAACTACTATAATACTGCTCCTATGTACAAGAATATAACTACTATAATACTGCCTCCTATGTACAAGAATATAACTACTATAATACTGCTCCTATGTACAAGAATATAACTACTATAATACTGCCTCCTATGTACAAGAATATAACTACTATAATACTGCCTCCTATGTACAGGAATATAACTACTATAATACTGCTCCTATGTACAGGAATATAACTACTATAATACTGCCTCCTATGTACAAGAATATAACTACTATAATACTGCTCCTATGTACAAGAATATAACTACTATAATACTGCTCCTATGTACAAGAATATAACTACTATAATACTGCCTCCTATGTACAAGAATATAACTACTATAATACTGCCTCCTATGTACAAGAATATAACTACTATAATACTGCCTTCTATGTACAGGAATATAACTACTATAATACTGCCCCCTATGTACAAGAATATAACTACTATAATACTGCCTCCTATGTACAAGAATATAACTACTATAATACTGCCTTCTATGTACAGGAATATAACTACTATAATACTGCCCCCTATGTACAAGAATATAACTACTATAATACTGCCTCCTATGTACAAGAATATAACTACTATAATACTGCTCCTATGTACAGGAATATAACTACTATAATACTGCTCCTATGTATAAGACTATAATGACTATATTGTTCTTCTCCGAGTATATAGGTGATGACATGTATCGGGGAGTCACCATGGCCTCATTGCTGTAGATGTCTGGTACAGTAGTAGATGCGTGAAGAGTAGAGTTGAGCGAACACCTGGATGTTCGGGTTCGAGAAGTTCGGCCGAACATCCCGGAAATGTTCGGGTTCGGGATCCGAACCCGATCCGAACTTCGTCCCGAACCCGAACCCCATTGAAGTCAATGGGGACCCGAACTTTTCGGCACTAAAAAGGCTGTAAAACAGCCCAGGAAAGAGCTAGAGGGCTGCAAAAGGCAGCAACATGTAGGTAAATCCCCTGCAAACAAATGTGGATAGGGAAATTAATTAAAATAAAAATTAAATAAATAAAAATTAACCAAAATCAATTGGAGAGAGGTTCCATAGCAGAGAATCTGGCTTCCCGTCACCCACCACTGGAACAGTCCATTCTCAGATATTTAGGCCCCGGCACCCAGGCAGAGGAGAGAGGTCCCGTAACAGAGAATCTGTCTTCATGTCAGCAGAGAATTAGTCTGCATGTCATAGCAGAGAATGAGGCTTCACGTCAGCCACCACTGCAACAGTCCATTGGCATATATTTAGGCCCAGCACCCAGGCAGAGGAGGGAGGTCCCGTAACAGAGAATCTGTCTTCATGTCAGCAGAGAATTAGTCTGCATGTCATAGCAGAGAATGAGGCTTCACGTCAGCCACCACTGCAACAGTCCATTGGCATATATTTAGGCCCAGCACACACACAGGCAGAGGAGAGAGGTCCCGTAACAGAGAATCTGGCTTCATGTCAGCAGAGAATCAGTCTGCATGTCATAGCAGAGAATGAGGCTTCACGTCAGCCACCACTGCAACAGTCCATTGGCATATATTTAGGCCCAGCACACACACAGGCAGAGGAGAGAGGTCCCGTAACAGAGAATCTGGCTTCATGTCAGCAGAGAATCAGTCTGCATGTCATAGCAGAGAATGAGGCTTCACGTCAGCCACCACTGCAACAGTCCATTGGCATATATTTAGGCCCAGCACCCAGGCAGAGGAGAGAGGTCCCGTAACAGACAATCTGGCTTCATGTCAGCAGAGAATTAGTCTGCATGTCATAGCAGAGAATCAGGCTTCACGTCAGCCACCACTGCAACAGTCCATTGTCATAAATTTAGGCCCAGCACCCAGGCAGAGGAGAGAGGTCCCGTAACAGACAATCTGGCTTCATGTCAGCAGAGAATTAGTCTGCATGTCATAGCAGAGAATGAGGCTTCACGTCAGCCACCACTGCAACAGTCCATTGGCATATATTTAGGCCTAGCACACAGGCAGAGCAGAGAGGTCCCGTAACAGACAATCTGGCTTCATGACAGCAGAGAATCAGTCTGCATGTCATAGCAGAGAATCAGGCTTCACGTCAGCCACCACTGCAACAGTCCATTGTCATAAATTTAGGCCCAGCACCCAGGCAGAGGAGAGAGGTCCCGTAACAGAGAATCTGGCTTCATGTCAGCAGAGAATCAGTCTTCATATCATAGCAGAGAATCAGGCTTCACGTCACCCACCACTGTAAGAGTCAATTTTCATAAATTTAGGCCCAGAACCCAGGCAGAGGAGAAAGGTCCCGTAACAGACAATCTGGCTTCATGTCAGCAGAGAATCAGTCTTCATATCATAGCCTAGAATCAGGCTTCACGTCACCCACCACTGTAAGAGTCAATTTTCATAAATTTAGGCCCAGAACCCAGGCAGAGGAGAAAGGTCCCGTAACAGACAATCTGGCTTCATGTCAGCAGAGAATCAGTCTTCATATCATAGCAGAGAATCAGGCTTCACGTCACCCACCACTGCAACAGTCAATTGTCATAAATTTAGGCCCAGCACCCAGGCAGAGGAGAGAGCTCCCGTAACAGAGGATCTGGCTTCATGTCAGCAGAGAATCAGTCTGCATGTCATAGCAGAGAATGAGGCTTCACGTCACCCACCACTGCAACAGTCCATTGGCATATATTTAGGCCTAGCACACAGGCAGAGCAGAGAGGTCCCGTAACAGACAATCTGGCTTCATGTCAGCAGAGAATCAGTCTGCATGTCATAGCAGAGAATGAGGCTTCACGTCACCCACCACTGCAACAGTCCATTGGCATATATTTAGGCCTAGCACACAGGCAGAGCAGAGAGGTCCCGTAACAGACAATCTGGCTTCATGACAGCAGAGAATCAGTCTGCATGTCATAGCAGAGAATGAGGCTTCACGTCACCCACCACTGCAACAGTCCATTGGCATATATTTAGGCCTAGCACACAGGCAGAGCAGAGAGGTCCCGTAACAGACAATCTGGCTTCATGTCAGCAGAGAATCAGTCTGCATGTCATAGCAGAGAATGAGGCTTCACGTCACCCACCACTGCAACAGTCCATTGGCATATATTTAGGCCTAGCACACAGGCAGAGCAGAGAGGTCCCGTAACAGACAATCTGGCTTCATGACAGCAGAGAATCAGTCTGCATGTCATAGCAGAGAATGAGGCTTCACGTCACCCACCACTGCAACAGTCCATTGGCATATATTTAGGCCCAGCACCCAGGCAGAGGAGAGAGGTCCCGTAACAGACAATCTGGCTTCATGTCAGCAGAGAATCAGTCTGCATGTCATAGCAGAGAATCAGGCTTCACGTCAGCCACCACTGCAACAGTCCATTGGCATATATTTAGGCCTAGCACACAGGCAGAGCAGAGAGGTCCCGTAACAGACAATCTGGCTTCATGTCAGCAGAGAATCAGTCTGCATGTCATAGCAGAGAATGAGGCTTCACGTCACCCACCACTGCAACAGTCCATTGGCATATATTTAGGCCTAGCACACAGGCAGAGCAGAGAGGTCCCGTAACAGACAATCTGGCTTCATGACAGCAGAGAATCAGTCTGCATGTCATAGCAGAGAATGAGGCTTCACGTCACCCACCACTGCAACAGTCCATTGGCATATATTTAGGCCTAGCACACAGGCAGAGCAGAGAGGTCCCGTAACAGACAATCTGGCTTCATGACAGCAGAGAATCAGTCTGCATGTCATAGCAGAGAATGAGGCTTCACGTCACCCACCACTGCAACAGTCCATTGGCATATATTTAGGCCTAGCACACAGGCAGAGCAGAGAGGTCCCGTAACAGACAATCTGGCTTCATGTCAGCAGAGAATCAGTCTGCATGTCATAGCAGAGAATGAGGCTTCACGTCACCCACCACTGCAACAGTCCATTGGCATATATTTAGGCCTAGCACACAGGCAGAGCAGAGAGGTCCCGTAACAGACGATCTGGCTTCATGTCAGCAGAGAATCAGTCTGCATGTCATAGCAGAGAATCAGGCTTCACGTCAGCCACCACTGCAACAGTCCATGGTCATAAATTTAGGCCCAGCACCCAGGCAGAGGAGAGAGGTCCCGTAACAGACAATCTGGCTTCATGTCAGCAGAGAATTAGTCTGCATGTCATAGCAGAGAATCAGGCTTCATGTCAGCCACCACTGCAACAGTCCATTGGCATATATTTAGGCCTAGCACACAGGCAGAGGAGAGGTTCATTCAACTTTGGGTAGCATCGCAATATAATGGTAAAATGAAAATAAAAATAGGATTGAATGAGGAAGTGCCCTGGAGTCCAATAATATATGGTTATGGGGAGGTAGTTAATGTCTAATCTGGACAAGGGACGGACAGGTCCTGTGGGATCCATGCCTGGTTCATTTTTATGAACGTCAGCTTGTCCACATTGGCTGTAGACAGGCGGCTGCGTTTGTCTGTAATGACGCCCCCTGCCGTGCTGAATACACGTTCAGACAAAACGCTGGCTGCCGGGCAGGCCAGCACCTCCAAGGCATAAAAGGCTAGCTCTGGCCACGTGGACAATTTAGAGACCCAGAAGTTGAATGGGGCCGAACCATCAGTCAGTACGTGGAGGGGTGTGCACACGTACTGTTCCACCATGTTAGTGAAATGTTGCCTCCTGCTAACACGTTGCGTATCAGGTGGTGGTGCAGTTAGCTGTGGCGTGTTGACAAAAGTTTTCCACATCTCTGCCATGCTAACCCTGCCCTCAGAGGAGCTGGCCGTGACACAGCTGCCTTGGCGACCTCTTGCTCCTCCTCTGCCTTGGCCTTGGGCTTCCACTTGTTCCCCTGTGACATTTGGGAATGCTCTCAGTAGCGCGTCTACCAACGTGCGCTTGTACTCGCGCATCTTCCTATCACGCTCCAGTGCAGGAAGTAAGGTGGGCACATTGTCTTTGTAGCGTGGATCCAGCAGGGTGGCAACCCAGTAGTCCGCACAGGTTAAAATGTGGGCAACTCTGCTGTCGTTGCGCAGGCACTGCAGCATGTAGTCGCTCATGTGTGCCAGGCTGCCCAGGGGTAAGGACAAGCTGTCCTCTGTGGGAGGCGTATCGTCATCGTCCTGCCTTTCCCCCCAGCCACGCACCAGTGATGGACCCGAGCTGCGTTGGGTGCCACCCCGCTGTGACCATGCTTCATCCTCATCCTCCTCCACCTCCTCCTCATCCTCGTCCTCCTCGTCCTCCAGTAGTGGGCCCTGGCTGGCCACATTTGTACCTGGCCTCTGCTGTTGCAAAAAACCTCCCTCTGAGTCACTTCGAAGAGACTGGCCTGAAAGTGCTAAAAATGACCCCTCTTCCTCATCCTCCTCCTCCTCCTCCTGGGCCACCTCCTGTTCCATCATCGCCCTAAGTGTTTTCTCAAGGAGACATAGAAGTGGTATTGTAACGCTGATAACGGTGTCATCGCCACTGGCCATGTTGGTGGAGTACTCGAAACAGCGCAACAGGGCACACAGGTCTCGCATGGAGGCCCAGTCATTGGTGGTGAAGTGGTGCTGTTCTGTAGTGCGACTGACCCGTGCGTGCTGCAGCTGAAACTCCACTATGGCCTGCTGCTGCTCGCACAGTCTGTCCAGCATGTGCAAGGTGGAGTTCCACCTGGTGGGCACGTCGCATATGAGGCGGTGAGCGGGAAGGCCGAAGTTACGCTGTAGCGCAGACAGGCGAGCAGCGGCAGGATGTGAACGCCGGAAGCGCGAACAGACGGCCCGCACTTTATGCAGCAGCTCTGACATGTCGGGGTAGTTGTGAATGAACTTCTGCACCACCAAATTCAGCACATGCGCCAAGCAAGGGATGTGCGTCAAATTGGCTAGTCCCAGAGCTGCAACGAGATTTCGCCCATTATCACACACCACCAGGCCGGGCTTGAGGCTCACCGGCAGCAACCACTCGTCGGTCTGTTGTTCAATACCCCGCCACAACTCCTGTGCGGTGTGGGGCCTGTCCCCCAAACATATGAGTTTCAGAATGGCCTGCTGACGTTTACCCCGGGCTGTGCTGAAGTTGGTGGTGAAGGTGTGTGGCTGACTGGATGAGCAGGTGGAAGAAGAGGAGGAGGAAGCCGAGAAGGAGGAGGTGGCAACAGGAGGCAAAGAATGTTGCCCTGCGATCCTTGGCGGCGGCAGGACGTGCGCCAAACAGCTCTCCGCCTGGGGCCCAGCTGCCACTACATTTACCCAGTGTGCAGTTAGGGAGATATAGCGTCCCTGGCCGTGCTTACTGGTCCACGTATCTGTGGTTAGGTGGACCTTGCTACAGATGGCGTTGCGCAGTGCACACTTGATTTTATCGGATACTTGGTTGTGCAGGGAAGGCACGGCTCTCTTGGAGAAGTAGTGCCGGCTGGGAACAACATACTGTGGGACAGCAAGCGACATGAGCTGTTTGAAGCTGTCTGTGTCCACCAGCCTAAATGACAGCATTTCATAGGCCAGTAGTTTAGAAATGCTGGCATTCAGGGCCAGGGATCGAGGGTGGCTAGGTGGGAATTTACGCTTTCTATCAAATGTTTGTGAGATGGAGAGCTGAACGCTGGCGTGTGACATGGTTGAGACGCTTGGTGACGGAGGTGGTGGTGGTGGTGTTGGTGGTACATCCCCTGTTTGCTGGGCGGCAGGTGCCAACGTTCCTCCAGAGGCGGAGGAAGAGGCCGAGGCGGCAGCAGCAGAATAGGCCGAGGCGGCAGCAGCAGAAGAGGTAGCAGGGGGAGCCTGAGTGACTTCCTTGGTTTTAAGGTGTTTACTCCACTGCAGTTCATGCTTTGCATGCAGGTGCCTGGTCATGCAGGTTGTGCTCAGGTTCAGAACGTTAATGCCTCGCTTCAGGCTCTGATGGCACAGCGTGCAAACCACTCGGGTCTTGTCGTCAGCACATTGTTTGAAGAAGTGCCATGCCAGGGAACTCCTTGAAGCTGCCTTTGGGGTGCTCGGTCCCAGATGGCGGCGGTCAGTAGCAGGCGGAGTCTCTTGGCGGCGGGTGTTCTGCTTTTGCCCACTGCTCCCTCTTTTGCTACGCTGTTGGCTCGGTCTCACCACTGCCTCTTCCTCCGAACTGTGAAAGTCAGTGGCACGACCTTCATTCCATGTGGGGTCTAGGACCTCATCGTCCCCTGCATCGTCTTCCACCCAGTCTTGATCCCTGACCTCCTGTTCAGTCTGCACACTGCAGAAAGACGCAGCAGTTGGCACCTGTGTTTCGTCATCATCAGAGACATGCTGAGGTGGTATTCCCATGTCCTCATCATCAGGAAACATAAGTGGTTGTGCGTCAGTGCATTCTATGTCTTTCACCGCTGGGGAAGGGCTAGGTGGATGCCCTTGGGAAACCCTGCCAGCGGAGTCTTCAAACAGCATAAGAGACTGCTGCATAACTTGAGGCTGAGACAGTTTCCCTGGTATGCATGGGGGTGATGTGACAGACTGATGGGGTTGGTTTTCAGGCGCCATCTGTGCGCTTTCTGCAGAAGACTGGGTGGGAGATAATGTGAACGTGCTGGATCCACTGTCGGCCACCCAATTGACTAATGCCTGTACCTGCTCAGGCCTTACCATCCTTAGAACGGCATTGGGCCCCACCATATATCGCTGTAAATTCTGGCGGCTACTGGGACCTGAGGTAGTTGGTACACTAGGACGTGTGGATGTGGCAGAACGGCCACGTCCTCTCCCAGCACCAGAGGGTCCACTAACACCACCACGACCATGTCCACGTCCGCGTCCCTTACTAGATGTTTTTCTCATTGTTATGGTTCACCACAACAACAAATATATTATTTGGCCCAATGTATTGTATTCAAAATCAGCGGGATATAAATTTGAGGCCTAGTATTTAGGCGCTGGGTGACCGGTATGGATTTAGTGACAGAATTAGACTTGGAAATGCACAGAAGCGTGTGTGTGAAGTTATTCTGAATGACCCTATGTGCACCTTCAATATTATATACCCTTTTAGGGATAGATTTCAAATAGCTCTGATATAGCAGAAACCACTAAATTATGAAATTGCTAAATTGGGAATTGTACTTCAACCCAGAACAAAAAATGTGCTTTGACGGACACTAAATATCTTGCCCAGCAACAACAGTACAGCGGTGGGTAACGAGAGATTTAGAGGGATTTAAATTTGAGGCCTAGTATTTAGGCGCTGGGTCACCGGTATGGATTTAGTGACAGAATTAGACTTGGAAATGCACAGAAGCGTGTGTGTGAAGTTATTCTGAATGACCCTATGTGCACCTTCAATATTATATACCCTTTTAGGGATAGATTTCAAATAGCTCTGATATAGCAGAAACCACTAAATTATGAAATTGCTAAATTGGGAATTGTACTTCAACCCAGAACAAAAAATGTGCTTTGACGGACACTAAATATCTTGCCCAGCAACAACAGTACAGCGGTGGGTAACGAGAGATTTAGAGGGAATTAAATTTGAGGCCTAGTATTTAGGCGCTGGGTGACAGGTATGGATTTAGTGACAGAATTAGACTTGGAAATGCACAGAAGCGTGTGTGTGAAGTTATTCTGAATGACCCTATGTGCACCTTCAATATTATATACCCTTTTAGGGATAGATTTCAAATAGCTCTGATATAGCAGAAACCACTAAATTATGAAATTGCTAAATTGGGAATTGTACTTCAACCCAGAACAAAAAATGTGCTTTGACGGACACTAAATATCTTGCCCAGCAACAACAGTACAGCGGTGGGTAACGAGAGATTTAGAGGGATTTAAATTTGAGGCCTAGTATTTAGGCGCTGGGTCACCGGTATGGATTTAGTGACAGAATTAGACTTGGAAATGCACAGAAGCGTGTGTGTGAAGTTATTCTGAATGACCCTATGTGCACCTTCAATATTATATACCCTTTTAGGGATAGATTTCAAATAGCTCTGATATAGCAGAAACCACTAAATTATGAAATTGCTAAATTGGGAATTGTACTTCAACCCAGAACAAAAAATGTGCTTTGACGGACACTAAATATCTTGCCCAGCAACAACAGTACACGGTGGGTAACGAGAGATTTAGAGGGAATTAAATTTGAGGCCTAGTATTTAGGCGCTGGGTCACCGGTATGGATTTAGTGACAGAATTAGACTTGGAAATACACAGTAGCGGGTGTGTGTGAAGTTATTCTGAATGACCCTATGTGCACCTTCAATATTATATACCCTTTTAGGGATAGATTTCAAATAGCTCTGATATAGCAGAAACCACTAAATTATGAAATTGCTAAATTGGGAATTGTACTTCAACCCAGAACAAAAAATGTGCTTTGACGGACACTAAATATCTTGCCCAGCAACAACAGTACAGCGGTGGGTAACGAGAGATTTAGAGGGAATTAAATTTGAGGCCTAGTATTTAGGCGCTGGGTCACCGGTATGGATTTAGTGACAGAATTAGACTTGGAAATACACAGTAGCGGGTGTGTGTGAAGTTATTCTGAATGACCCTATGTGCACCTTCAATATTATATACCCTTTTTGGGATAGATTTCAAATAGCTCTGATATAGCAGGAACCACTAAATTATGAAATTGCTAAATTGGGAATTGTACTTCAACCCAGAACAAAAAATGTGCTTTGACGGGCACTAAATAACTTTCCCAGCTACAACAGGACAACGGTAACGAGAGATTTAGAGGGATTTAAATTTGAGGCCTAGTATTTAGGCGCTGGGTGACAGGTATGGGTTTAGTGACAGAATTAGACTTGGAAATACACAGTAGCGGGTGTGTGTGAAGTTATTCTGAATGACCCTATGTGCACCTTCAATATTATATACCCTTTTTGGGATAGATTTCAAATAGCTCTGATATAGCAGAAACCACTAAATTATGAAATTGCTAAATTGGGAATTGTACTTCAACCCAGAACAAAAAATGTGCTTTGACGGACACTAAATATCTTGCCCAGCAACAACAGTACAGCGGTGGGTAACGAGAGATTTAGAGGGAATTAAATTTGAGGCCTAGTATTTAGGCGCTGGGTCACCGGTATGGATTTAGTGACAGAATTAGACTTGGAAATACACAGTAGCGGGTGTGTGTGAAGTTACTCTGAATGACCCTATGTGCACCTTCAATATTATATACCCTTTTTGGGATAGATTTCAAAGAGCTCTGATATAGCAGGAACCACTAAATTATGAAATTGCTAAATTGGGAATTGTATTTCAACCCAGAACAAGAAATGTGCTTGAACGGACACTAAATAACTCGCCCAGCTACAGCACTAGGGACAGATTTAGCTGGATATAAATTTGAGGCCTAGTATTTAGGCGCTGGGTGACCGGTATGGATTTAGTGACAGAATTAGACTGGGATATGGCCAAAAAATGAACAGACTATTGCTGGTTAAATGCACTTGGTGTGACATCTTCACCCTGATGTAGGCTTTAGCCAAATAACAACCACACCATTGAGGGTTAAATGCACTTGGTGACAGGCGCAGCTTGCCCCTGATTTTGTATATGGCCAAAAAATGAACAGACTATTGCTGGTTAAATGCACTTGGTGTGACAGCTTCACCCTGATGTAGGCTTTAGCCAAATAACAACCACACCATTGAGGGTTAAATGCACTTGGTGACAGGCGCAGCTTGCCCCTGATTTTGTATATGGCCAAAAAATGAACAGACTATTGCTGGTTAAATGCACTTGGTGTGACAGCTTCACCCTGATGTAGGCTTTAGCCAAAAAACAACCACACCATTGAGGGTTAAATGCACTTGGTGACAGGCGCAGCTTGCCCCTGATTTTGTATATGGCCAAAAAATGAACAGACTATTGCTGGTTAAATGCACTTGGTGTGACAGCTTCACCCTGATGTAGGCTTTAGCCAAAAAACAACCACACCATTGAGGGTTAAATGCACTTGGTCGCAGCTTGTGCTGGCGCACCACAAGACACAAAATGGCCGCCGATCACCCCAGAAAAATGAGACTGACAAACGGTCTGTGCAGCCTAAAAACAGTGAGCAATTGAGGATCAGCAGCTCAATGATCCACAGCTGCAGATCGATCAGTTAATCAAGTCCTTTGGAGGAGTTAATCTGCCTAATCTCGCCCTACTGTCGCAGCCGCAACCTCTCCCTACGCTAATCAGAGCAGAGTGACGGGCGGCGCTATGTGACTCCAGCTTAAATAGAGGCTGGGTCACATGGTGCTCTGGCCAATCACAGCCATGCCAATAGTAGGCATGGCTGTGATGGCCTCTTGGGGCAAGTAGTATGACGCTTGTTGATTGGCTGCTTTGCAGCCTTTCAAAAAGCGCCAAGAAAGCGTCACAAAAGCGCCAAGAAAGCGACGAACACCGAACCCGAACCCGGACTTTTACGAAAATGTCCGGGTTCGGGTCCGTGTCACGGACACCCCAAAATTCGGTACGAACCCGAACTATACAGTTCGAGTTCGCTCATCCCTAGTGAAGAGTGATTTAGACAGATCTCTTCCATGTTGCGCACTTTTCAGGGTTTCTAACATCTTGATAAATCCATCCCGCAGATTCTTCTCTCCTCCAGTGGCGCTGGGGCTGTGTAATTGCTTGCCTGTTATCTAGACTCATTAGCGCATTATGTGCAGAATCCAAACTGCTAATTAGAGATATGTTGTTATAATTAACTGATTCTTATAGGAGATTCACCCACCACTTCATCCTCAGTAAGTTCATGGGAATATATATTTTTTTCATTAGATGTGGATGTTCTGCATAGAGGTCCAAAGCCGTGTTAGGATTTACAGGAGACTTCAGTAATTACTAGGGGGGAAAGTTTGTGTCAAAAATATAGGGTTATAGTATCAAGTAAAGGGCTTGTTCAGTCTGATCTGAATATAATGGATTTATTTTGTAATTAAAAGCTCTGCAACACTTTGTATCAATTCCTCAATACTTACAGCATCTCTACTGGCAGTGATTTAAAAAAATTCTTAACTTTCAAACAAAAACAGTTTTCTGAACCTATCCTGTACTGTGCACTCTGAGCCAGTTATATGTCTAATCCCCTTTACAGAATGCAGTCTCACTGACACAATGTGAGAAAGAAACTGCAGCTGCATCTCCCTCCTCTCCTCCAAGCCTCGTATCCGTGGTTTTATATTAGATGGAATTTTTGTGACCAAGGAGGTTTCTGAACCTTTGCAGTTTCACTTGAACTAATTATTTATGCATCAATTAAAAATATTAAAGAAAAATAATCAATTATTATCTTATTTAAGTTTAGTGTTATCTGATATATAAAGAGAAATATAATATAAAATAAATTGTTGTCAAGGTGTTTGATACAGAGTTGGAGTGAAAAACGGATGCGGGATGCCCCCTGTCATATGTCATGCAGCTGACCTGATAGTAATGCATTTCCTAAATGTCAGAACTGGATTCATTACATTTACTTAACGTTTTTTTTTTTTTCCTTTCTTTCATTTAATATTTTATAAACTCCTTGATCTGCTCCCTTGCTGATACATCTGAGCGATACATGAAACTCTGATCTCACCTGTATACCTGATCTGTAAATGCCCCGGAGTGATACATTTATAGCAGATCGCAATGATTTTCTGTCATCACAGAGTAATTTTCTTCCTTGACAAGTTGACAACATGTAAAACAAAATTGAATTGATAGTTTGTATTACACGTCTGTCATCATATCAACCATATAGGATAATGTTTTACAACTTTCTTTTTTTCATGCTCCAATGCATCTAAAATATAAAAGCCATATTGCAAGACTTTCCAACTGTTGTAAGACCACCACATTCATCATGCCCTTAAAACCATGGGTTGTCAAGGTACATCACAAGTTGTAGCTTTGCAACAGATTGAAAGCCAGGGATTTGAGAACACTGAGCTAGACTACTGAGATATGAAAGTAGGCAAAAAAAAAGTAGATTCACAGGTAACACCCACTGAGCTCTAAACATGCAGCTCCAAAAGCAGGGGACACCTACTGACCTCTGAACATGCAGCTTCATAAGCAGGGAACACCCACTGAACTCTAAACTTGCAGCTCCATAAGCAGGTAACACCCACTGAGCTCTGGACATGCAGCTCCATAAGTAGGGAACACCCACTGAGCTTTAGACATGCAGATCCATAAGCAGGAACACCCACTGAACTCTAAACACGTAGCTCCATAAGCAGGGAACACTCACTGAGCTCTGAACATGCAGCTCCATAAGCAGGGAACACCCACTGAGCTATGAACATGCCGCTCCATAAGCAGGGAATACCCACTGAGCTCCAAACCTGCAGATCCACAAGCAGTGAACATCCACTGAGCTCTGAACATGCAGATTCATAAGAAGAGAACACCCACTGAGCTTTGAACATGCAGTTCCACAAGCAGGGGGCACCCACTGAGCTCCAAACCTGCAGCTCTGCAAGCAGTAAACACCCACTGACCGCTGAACATGCAGCTCTATAAACAATGAACACCCACTGAGCTCTGAACATGCAGCTCCATAAGCAGGGAACACCCACTTTGCTCCAAACCTGCAGCTCCGCAAGCAGTGAACATCCACTGAGCTGTGAACATGCAGCTCCATAAGCAGGGAACACCCACTGAGCTCTGAACATGCAGTTCTGCCAGCAGGGGGCACACACTGAGCTCCAAACCTGCAGCTGTGCAAGCAGTGAACACCCACTGAGCTCTGAACATGCACCTCCATAAACAGTGAACACCCACTGAGCTCTGAACATGCAGCTCCATAAGCAGTAAACATCCACTGAGCTCTGAACCTACAGTTCCACAAGCAGGGGACACTCACTGAGCTCCAAATCTGCAAGAAAGGAAAATCTACTAAGCTCTGAATCTTCAGGTATGCAAGCTGTTAACACCTGCTGAGCTCTGAATCTACAGGTCCACAAGCAGGGAATACTTACTGAGCTTTGAACCTGCAGCTCCTAGTCTAAAAGATAAGCTAAAAAAGCAACTGTTATGTCCTATAGGGAAAGAGTACCTACAGTATGTAAATACAAATTCCTTCTACTGTCAAGTTGCAAATGATTTTAAGATTTTTCTTATTTCCGAAAGTTGGATGGCAAACAATACGACCACCAAACGTAACATTTTCATCAGATTTTACATTCTTGGGGAAACTATGAATATGAAATATGAGAATATGAAAGATTAAGAAACTGGTGAACGGAATTTTTTGTAAATTAATCGATTTTTTTAATTCATTGTACAGAGCAAACTCTGTAACGACCTGTTCAACTACAGCCGTATCTACTGCCAATGCAAACCTCCTTGGTTGTCCTCTAGAGGACAAAACTTCAACTGTGGATTTTCATAATATTCCCTAATCCAGTGAATACATTTTAGACCTGGACAGTGGTGGTTAATCCCTTGTAATCGTTCTTCTAGGAATAGGCTATAGTCAGTATGATATACTTCAGTCAGGATGTGTTTGTGCTTTCCGGTAAAATCCTTTAATCCCGGCAAAAATAGCTTTATAATAGGATCATGAAACATTGATTGACCTCCGCCTCCCCATAGAAGGCCCCATGTGTCAGGAGGCTGAAGAAGTACTAGATAACCAGGAGATACTTATGCGTCTGCATCCGTGATGAGAGCAGGACTCATAGTCTAGTCTTATAAACAGCCCGGTTTGGTAATGGATCGATCCGGCCATTGGAAGTGGCGGCTTGTGGTGTCCATGATTGAGTCTTGTAGGGACTAGCAGGCTCATCACAATTACTCAACGCATGAGCGGCGTTGATTTTCAGGGGCGTTACTGGTGTCTGGCTCATTTTTAATGACTTCTTGCTACCGCGGCGTCTTCGACACGCTCCAGTCAATACCTACATGCGAATAGAAGTGATTAGACTGATGGAAGACCCCATGGGGTCCAGTAACAATGGGATGACTCATGACTGGAGACGTGTACAAAACAAGTGCAAAGGAAAATTAAAGTTTTAGCAATAACAGCCAATTCTTTATAGCCTAAATTTTGCAACTGTATAAATAGACAGATTTTCGAGGAAACTACATTTTTTTAATTTAAAGCTCTATGTCTTTGACAAAAAAAGCATTCATTGTAATATGGTCATAAATTTGCTGCATTACTACTTCTAGCCACTAGGCGGGGCTCTGTGTTTTCTGCAGCACTATTTGTAGTCTAGCCTAGGGAATAATCATTATGTACCATTACTTGGCGGATGGGATCAATTGTCCTACAGCACCACCACAGGTGGAGTGAAGAATTGCACAGCATTCCTAGAAATTGATAGACTGTCTCTGTAATGTGTACATGTCCTGGGTCCTCCAGAGTGAGATGGCACCGGTGTACTGCAGCTCTTTCGAATGCAGTGGAACTGCAGTACTCCAGCATGGCCACTACACGGTGTATGGAGCTGTCTGCCTCTAGCTCCATGCACAGAACAGACTACAACACTACGGCAGCCCGAAACGACAGATCGGTGGGGGCACTGGGTGTTGGACCCCCATTAATCTGACATTGATGACCTATCCTTAGGATAGGTCATCAATATCTGGAGACTAGGGAATCCCTTTAACTCAAGGCCTTCCTCACAAATAGAGTTGATCGGGAATATTTTAATTGCAAATATCGCCACTTCGGGATCGCAAATATATTTTTATTGTGCATTTATCGTGAATATATTTTTATCGTGAATTTATTGCGAATATCGGCATTTAGCAACATCCCTAGCAACCAATAGGAAAGTTGACTACCCCCTAGTGTTGATCGCCAATATTATAATCGCAAATTTTTATTACATTGCCGATTTTCGCAATCAAGTAAATAATGACTGGAGATCACGAATTCTCAAATTTGCAAATTTATGTCGAAAAAATCGGCCAAAAATTCACAAAATATTGAGAATTCGAATATTGCCTATGCCGCTCATCACTACTCACAATGCATAATTTCTGAATTATTTGATTATTTCTGAACTACATAAAAACAAATAACTATGCTTCTACAAGTATTTCTGGTGAAATATTTATTGTCATTTCATGCAAGCTTTTTATAAAAAATTCTATTGGGAAGCCCATGAAAAAAAAAACATACCGTATCTACATAACACTGCATTGTGATAAAAACAACACTGACCCTAAAAACACTGCAAAAATGCAACAACAAAAACATACAAAATGATGTGCATGTAGACAATATTTTATTTTGCATTTTCCAGCTGCTGCATGCTTGCAAAAAAACTGCAAGCTAAATACTGAAAAACATTATGTGTCTCTAAAAAGGTATCCCTCCTAGCATAGATGTAAGATATCAATAGACAAAAGATGACTCAAAACACAAATGAAATCCCCTGAAGTAATATTCAAAGTATAAAAAGAATAACAAAAAATTAAAAAAAAAAAAAAAAAAAAAAAAAATGTGACCCAATTGACACTGCGCCAATGTTCTTTTGGGGGGGTCAGTTTATAAATCTTTCTCGGCCATCACATTGCCTTTGTGAACATTCGGCATTGTAACACTGAAGATCTTTTATGCATTTCCTCTTCTTAAAAATTGCACTTAGCAAAATGTCAAACTTA
This sequence comes from Bufo gargarizans, assembly GCF_014858855.1. Taxonomy (NCBI): domain Eukaryota; kingdom Metazoa; phylum Chordata; class Amphibia; order Anura; family Bufonidae; genus Bufo; species Bufo gargarizans. The sequence goes on along the minus strand of NC_058082.1, from coordinate 555,627,669 downwards.
GCACTTCTCATCAGGAATGGAAAAACACTCAAGCTCATAACGCGTAAAAAGAGTCCGCGGAATTTTAATTTTTAGAGCTGAATACATTTTATACCAAGTTTCCTAAAGAACCGTTAACAGATTGACACAAAGATCAAATACTTAATGTGTGAGGACTCAGCTCAGATCCTGGTAAAGTACTCGGAATAAGAGGGAATTTAGTCCTTAATTTCCATGGAGAAAGACAAAAAATCTCAATTTTAGCTTTGAGAAGACCTCTGTCTGTATTTATAGATGAATAGAAGGAGGATTCTATCACAGCACAGGGAAGGGGGAAACATTTCTAAATTTCTGAATCAAAAAGATGATCATATTAAGGCAGTAGAGGGAATCATTCCGTACATTTTTGGATCAAAAGGGAGAAGGAAAACATTCTTTAACTTTTTGGATCAAAAGGGAGAGAAAATATTTCATAGTTTTGGGGATTTAAAGGGAAGAAAAACATTTGTAAATTTTTTTAGATCAAAAGGGAGAGGTAAAACTTTTCATAACTTTTTAGATCCAAAGGGGACAGAAAATATTCCATAGCTTTTTAGATCAAAGGGAAGAGGGGAAAACATTCCCTAGCATTTTGGACAAAGAGAAGGTTAGGATCGCAGCAGAAATAAGCTGGAAAACATTCCCTAACTTCTCAATCAAAAGGCAGATCTCATTGAGGCCCAAGGAGGAGGGAAACATTCCTTAACTTTTTGTATTTAGAGGAAAGGGCGAAATATTTTAAAAAAATTTGACTGAAAAGAATGATCATGGCAGAAAGGGATAAAGGGGGTCATTTACTATGCTTAAATATGCCTAAATTAGGCGTATTTTAGAAACAGACTTCGTTCCGCGCACACAAGGTCTCTAGGAAGCGGTCTTACATTTAAAACTGGCACTGGATGCGCCGAAGTTATGGAGAGGCCGGCCCCTCTTCATAACTCTGGCGGATCCACCAACAGTTTAGGGCTTTATTGAGACCGGCATCTAAAATGCTGATCTTAATAAATGTGCCCCAAAATTCCTTCTTTTTTGGATTAAAAGGAGAAGAGAAACATTCCATAACTTTTTGGATTTAAAGGCATAGGGAAAACATTCTCTGACTTTTTGGATTTAAAGGGAGAGGGGATACAGTCTCTGACTTTTTGAAGTTAAAGGGAGAGGGGAAACAGTCTCTGACATTTTGAATTTAAACACGTGGAAATATTCTCAGACTTTTTGGATTTAAAAGGAGAAGGGAAACATTTCCTAACTTTTTGGTCAAGAAAAGGAAAGGATCACAGCACAAACAAATGGGGAAACATGTTCTGATTTCTTTGGATTAAGCAGAGGATCATATCATGGCATAATTGTGAGTGGAAACATTCCTTAACATTCGGATTAAAAGGAAGAAGGGAAACCTTTCTTCCTTTTTTTTGGAGTTACAAGATTTGGCAAAACATTCACTGATTTTATGAATTTAAAGGAATAGGTGAAACATTTTCTGACTTTTCAGATTGAGATTTATTTAACCCGTAGTGGACCCTCGCCGTACATGTACAGCACTGGTGGACGTGACTTAAGGACCAGCGCCGTACATGTACGGCAGGCTGATTGGGTGGATGCAGTAGCTGTTCCCGCCCAATTAGCAACACTGACAGCTGGGCCACTGCTGCATACACCGGCATTGGTGAAAAAACCGATGCCGGAACCGATGCCGGCGTATTAACCCCTTGTATGCCACGGTCAAAGCTAACCGTGGCATGCAGAAGGTTTGAGGAGGGTACGGGTGCCCTTTGCATCTCCATAAGGTTTCCGCGCTGCAGTGGCGGGGACCCGATGGCAGAGAAGGCCTTCCATAAGTATCGGGGCTTGCCTTCTACCAAAGCCTGTGAGATCCAGCGCTTAAGCAGAGAGGAAAAGACCTCAGAGTGGGACAAAAATAAATATAAAAAAAGTTCAAGTTAAAAAAAAGCCCCTTTCCCAAAATAAAACAGATTAAATTGTAAAAAAAAAAATAAGAAAAGAAAAGCAGACATATTGGGTATTGACGCGTCCGTAACGACTGGCTCTATGAAAATATCACATGATCCACCCCCTCACCTCCATACCATGGAAAAAATAAAATAAAAACTGTGCTGAAACAACAATTTTTTTGTCACCTTACATCACAAAAAGTGCAACACCAAGTGACTAATAGGTCCACAGCTAACGAAAATGGTCATTGTCACTTAGTTATCTCCTGGACGGAGCTATAAGAGGATGACAGGTCAAGGACAGAACCGGCAGGACATAGAGGTAAGAAAATACAACCGCCGGTGAAAGAGCGTAAAGCGTCCGCAGCTCAGTTCAGTTCTGATACTGGAGCGCTATTAATCACCCTGTCATGGATACAAGTATTCATAATGCGATATTATAAAATACCTGTGTCCTCTTGAGGGAAATTAATGTACGATATAAATCATATGATTAGAGTTTACATAAAATTTCCATTGAGATCAATAAGACCCCGGTTCAATGCCCAACATACAATGCTAGTCATTGCCGGAAGCTGAATGCATTTTTTCCCTGCATTGATGAAGTGACATTACAGGGGTATAATTGAAGGAGCTTATGTGCTATGTGCCACGGGGTGAGCCAGGAAGCCACTCTGATGTCGCAAGTACGTCTGGGTAAAGGGTTAGGGCAGCAAAGTGTATCTTTGCCCCACGTGATAGAAATCAAATATGTTGCATTTTTATTATTATTTTTTTTATATATTTCTGTTTGCTGTTATACAATGCCAGTCTCTTCTTTACATTCAGAAGGTAACTTTCCTCCTGACCTAATCCTGCTGAAGGGCTCATTAACAGAGAAGGCTGTGAACTTTTTATTTGTTTTGTGATACACTGTGACAAGATCAACTCCACTAAATATAACAGTGCAGCACAATATACCACCCCAGCAGAGCCAAATATCACAGTGCGGCACAATATACCACCCCAGCAGAGCCAAATATCACAGTGCGGCACAATATACCACCCCAGCAGAGCCACATATAAGAGTGCAGCACAATATACCACCTCAGCAGAGCCACATATCAGACAATGGGGGCATATCCTAGCGATATGCCCCTATTGTCTAAGATGGGATAACCCCTTTAATGCTGGGAGAAGCAGGCCAGTATATACCTGCCTAGAAGCTGTGCGGAGGAAGTTGGCAGCTCAGGTAGCCCTCCTGGGTATCATCCCAAAGGAAGTTTCTGAGTATGGCCTATGGCAGTGGTTCCCCAACTTTTCTTACCTTGAGAGCCACATTCAGTGCTGAGAGATGGTCGCAAGCCACACTTGACACAAAGAGATTGCAGAAGCCATAAAACCAACTGAAAACAGTTCCAAATAATAATTAATATGTTCACTGCATGTTTTCTACTAATCTTTAAAAGTCTTGATTATAGTTAGTAACAGTGATATGCATGCCATCGGCCAGGTGGGCATCTGTAAAGAAAGTGGGTTCTATATTTGGACTATAATATTTCATGGCAGAAATATTCCCCCCGTAGTGCCCCCAGTAGTTATAATGGCCCCATGTAGGTATATTGCCCTCTGTAGAGCCCTAAGTAGGTGCAATGCCCTCTGTAGTGCTCTCAGTAGTTTTAATGCTCCCTGTAGTGCCTTCAACTGGTATAAGGCCCTGTAGTGCCATCAGTAGGAAGAATTCCCTCTTAAGTGCCCTAGTAGGTATAATGCCCCCTGAAGTACCCCCAGTTAGCATAATGTGCTTTTATGAAGTGCCATCTATAGGTATATTCCCCCTATAGTGCCCTCAGTAGGTATAATGCCCCTGTAAAGTGTCATCATCGCAACTGCCTGTGCCACCCTACTGTTTGATATTCCAAGGCTTTTTGGCCTGAGGCCTATGAGAGTTAAAGGCATGGAGCCTGTCCCACTGCTACTGTAGGAGGATGTAGCACGCCACAAACCATGGGTTGAGGATCACTGCCTAAGATCTGGCAGAAAAATCTACAATGCCTAAGTAAAAAAAATAAAAAGTTAAAATAAATAAAGAACCTTAGCGGACTATGGAGGTAACAGCCCATTAACCTCTATGGATGCAGTATCAGGTCACCCAGAGCTGGTATGGAGCTGTAATATGGCTTTATTCATGAGTCGTATCCAAAGTCAATTTGTCATACGCTTTTGCTGCCTCCTGGTAAACACATTAATTGGCCAAGTTCTTGTATCCGTCTTGTTATCCATGTTCACTTATCCTATAAGTAAAGTGGTTAGAGACAAGCTATAATAATTTGTTACTTAACTGAACAAAACACGTCTCAGATGGGGGAGGGGAGATATATACCAAGAGAAGAGAGTTAAAAAAGTCTGGTAATGAATGGTGTCTGCAGGTGGCTTCCCAGGAGCATTAAAGATTCATTGCTAGCAAAAATCTAAATTAATTACATTTTGCAGCCGATGACTTCCAAAGATTAGAAAGTCTTAAGTTTCTTAGATGTTAAAAGGCCAAACGATTCACTTATTAACATGCTGACACCCACCACATTAAGTGAAGGAAGGGGGGGTTGTATGTGTTTTTGTATTTCTCATTACCACAGTAATAACTGGGGAGCGCTCTGTGCTTTTGTCTCCGAGAAACCAACGGGATTAAATGAGGTCAGAAATTCTGGAATAAATTATCACTTTCTATCAACAACTTTCATCACGTAAGAACGAAATGCGCTCAGAATGCAAAAGATGTGGGAATCCGAAGAATTGTTCACCATTTTATTTTTCTCTGGGGAGCGGCTGATATGTTTATATGTCAACCAGGTCTACCCCGGGCCTTTGAACATTCTACTAAACAATGGTGGACATACAAAGGCCCCCAATAAATAATGGGTCCAACATAGCATACCAAAAAATTACATTCATCCTACTGTCTGTGGCTGACCAGATGTTGTGAAACTACAACTCCCAATATACTATAAGAACCTAAGAAGCTGTGATTGCCAAGGCAAGCTGGAAGATGTAGTTTTGCAAAAGTCATGGGTCGTACTCCATTATCTACTAGCTTGCATATAATGAACTGCACAATAGTACACCAGATTTGACAGAGGATGATGACTTCTTTCTTGAGAAGTCTGCTGAACATCTCAAGGGCCCTCATACTCTTCCTGCACAAGGATCCCCTTGTATTCATGTTCTCTAATAACTTTATTCAGTGGAGACCTCCAATAGTTCTTCCACTATATACAAACCTTCCAAACACTGGTAGATACTATTCCCCTTTGACTTCAAGACTTGACTTCCAACCTAAATTGTACAAAAATGCTTGATGATTGTGCTCCTTTGGTTAGTACCAACTTAAGCAGATTATAAAGTAGAAGAAACCTCTCTAGACTTCTCAATCCAGAGGTCATGATTCCTTTGATTGTAGTGGTTGATCATATTCTAATCCATCTGAACCTAAGGGTCTTCTCCAATGAACTGAATATGTCCAGTACTTCAGCGTTTAGTCATTTGAGCTACAGTTGAAGGTTCTGCTTTATCTACATGTTTCCTTTTCTTGCCGGCCAGTATCTTAACCAATCACTAAAATGGGAATGCCTTTCTTGTCTAAAAAATACTCCCTCTAAAAAATGTAGGCAGAGGATTGTCCAGTGATTGTCCTTAAAAACAATTACTCTTTATTCTTTTTGTTTACGGACTAGTTTTCACTGCACATTGTGGGCAATGTGGATTATCTCTACTCCAGAGCGCCACCCTAGATTGTGCCTTCAGTGGATTTTGCTACAGAAGTCAGCCTTCCCCTGCTACTTTCCTTTGTATTCTATTAAAAATACAGGGGTATATTGCTCATTGGAGTTCAATACTACTACCTCACAGTAGCATTGAAGAAGTAACAGGAGAAGACTTACGTTTTGCCATGAAAATGGGTGAACATGCCATAGGCACCCAGTAGGTATGGAGACCAAGGCCAACCTTAAATTAGGTTCCTGGGAACTTAAGTATTTCATAGCTCACAATTAGACATACATATATGGGTGGAACATGATCATCTATGGAAATCATACTGTTCTTGCTGTGTCCATCCTTCGATGAAAATATGCATACTATATTCCACATCATATGGCCCAATGAGTGACTTCTACCTGCACATAGAGATGACTTTCTGTTGTTCAATAGGGTATTGTTCTACTGTAGATCATATGCATGTTCGATCATTATTCATTCACCACAGTCCTTCAGTGTATGATCGAGAAAATACTCTTCCAGGATATTCTCAGCCTTAACAGTCCTGTACCACATAGTTCATCCAATGTCATCTATAGATTTCTATGTATCACTCGTCATTATGTCCATCACTAGGTCTTTCAATATTATGCCCCAACTTTAGGCAAAGTATTGACATCTTCAAACTTTGGTGTTGGTTGATGAATACTTTGGGTGGCAATGATAGCCAACAAGTAGATCAAGTGAAGCAGGTTATTCTACTTGAAGTACAGAAGAGCATGTTGAGACTTTATCTCTTTCTTAACAAATTGCCATATCATGCAAAAAAGGAGAAAGAAAAAACGATGAGAAGATGGATGGAGACAATAATGGAAATTATTAATAAGTCAAACATCAACACATGAAGAAGTCAAATTGATAATAGGACATTAGCAAGAACACAACATATGGTCACCCTCAAAATCAATGTGTTGTTACGTAGTAAGAAAGAATGGCTAGATGCCATGTCACAAGTCCATGAACCTCAGTCAAAGAGGTTAACTAGCTAGAAGGTCATTCCACAAGGTCAACCATGATGCCAAAACGTCCTACTACATCACTCAGTATATTAATGGCTCGAAACCTGTCAAGATTTGGTGCTTTGTAATTTGCAGGAAGCAGTTAATAAGGGAACAGTAAACACCTAAACAGTTTAATATGTATTGGAGAGAGGAAACCTTTATCAAATGTTGAATCCGAAACCTGGCTTTGAACCAAGAAGGCATACAATTGCATAATTAATTTTTTTATACCTCCTTTTGCTAATCACTGATAAAAAGCTTAATTCTATTAACAACTCGACTTGACAAATTGCATGGCTCAACAAAAACCGTTTAGAAATTAATTACGCATTTTATGGCATTAGATAGGATAAACATGGGAGCTGGACAGAGTTGAGAAGAGCCTACATATGGATTATGGAAACATTCTAGACTTGGAACAATGACAAAAGTGGCTGATAAGACGAGCCTACAAAGATGGCTTGAAATGCAGGTTTTGTTCAGGTGAATACTGACTTATAAACAGAAGAATATCTTGTGCTTGGGGCAAGTTGAAATACACCAAGTAATTAGAGGCTATGAAGGTATGCTAATGTAAAGTCATTAAGATGATGTTTTACATCCTTGCCTCCTTAAAGCAGCAGCCCAGAACATTAGACTTCTCCATCAAAACCCTTTTGACTGTGACGTACATCTGTCCAGAGAGGAACTATGCATGTTAGATGAATGTTGGCCAAATCTGCAATATCAGAGGCATTGGTTCTAATGTGTATGGGGATCTACCAGCTCTTACTAAATGTCAGATGTCAGGCAAATAAACATCAGCATGTTGGATTTTAACTTGCATTATTCTTTTTGTTCTCGTGTGAGATAAGCCACCACCAGAGGCTTAGTCCCTTCTCCCCATTGAGAACATGTGCATGCTTGGCTGAGTGTTGAAGAATAGAATCATTCGTTTGGCCAGCATTGATGTTGATTGTCCAAAAACTTCTGAATCTATTAGCTACTTGACCAATTTAGTGATGGGGTCTGCAGAAAATTAAAAACAAACAGAAAACAGCACACAAATATGCAAATTAAAAATGAATGGACAGGGGACACAGCAACATACAAAATAAAGGACCACATGACCTGTAGGAGCCAGGGTGTAATATACGCCATAACATGTCCATGTAAAAAAAACATACATAGGACGTACAAAAAGAACTATAAGTAAAAGAATTTACAAAATAGGAAGAAAATATGAGGGTCATCCTCTCTTTCCAGACACAATAAAGATAAACATGGGGGAAATAACAGTGGTACCACATTTTATGGAATAGAGATGGTCAAAAAAGACAAAAGGGGAGGTGATTTTATAAAAAAATAATGTCCAGAGCAGAAAGTCGCTGGATATTTAATTTAAACAATTTGGTACCTTCAGGGTTAAATTCAGAGATTGAATTATTTGCCTTTGAATGACAAAACCAATGCACGAGGGATGAAGGGGTTAAATAAGGGAGGGGATACGGACCTTTAAAAGCAGCACCAGGAGCCAGAAGAAGTATCCCTGACGAAGAATAGCGTACTATTCGAAACGCGTTGGAGCAATTTTGGTCCTCCTAGCCTACCGTAGCTTTGCCTTTTCAAAAAATCTAGCTGTGCCACCGGCCGGGGCAAGCTCCATATTTAACCATAAACAATAGGGTCCAGCCTCCTGTACTTCCCTTTATCCCGGACGGGACCAAAGAAAAAGAAAACCAAGAAAAAAAGCAGGAAAAACAGCCAAAACAGATGAACACCCAGGATCAGGTATTTAATAATTTGTGGGTTTCTGTATCACTGTACACTGTGGGCCCTTGAGTACCGACAGGTAGGGGAAGTATAAAGGGAGCACGTTGCGCAGTACCTAATAGACACGTTTGGCCAGCATTGATGTTGATTGTCCAAAAGCTTCAGAATCTATTAGCTACATGACCAATGCGTAGCCCCCAGAACTATGGTTCCTCTCAATGGTAATAATAATTTATGAGAAAATGTTGGACCACAAGTCCATGGACATCAATTGTTGGGGTCAACAAAATAAGTCAACCACTTATTGTCTGTATAGTGCAGATACCAAATCCTTGGTTACATTATACCACTTTTATTAGATTAGAAAAAGACTTACTGTATGTCCAAGAAGGTATTTTCTACTCACGAACTCCAGGAGATCCAGAGGAAGGCAAAAACCACGCTTGAGTAACATAGACCAATTTGACATAAAATTGAAAAAATTGTATTGTGACTTCTAATGGCAATTAAACAGATCCTTGGGTCAATGTTCTGATTAACCCTACACAAGGTGTTTTTAGTTATTATATTGAAACTTCACTAATTAGAAAGCCGATGGTCTGTTCTTCTAGTACTCCCACAACCAACACAAAATCATCAGCAAAATTTCAGTTTTTGAGAATTTAGATGACACATCTAATTTTTCTGCTAGAAATTGACTATTGGCTTACAGATGAATGCAAAATCTTGATCAGTGAACCCAATAAAACGGTTAAAGTCAAAAATTTAGTTGGACCTTAATAGGGGGCAGATTTTTATAAGGCCTTTTTGTGCTTTCTTTTAAAAGCCATATATAAATTTATAAAGGTAAATATATTGTTTAGAACATTCTTTAATGTGGCTTCACCATATTAATCATCATCACATTATCATCGTCAAGGTATTTTCAGTGAGCCGAAGAAATAAATTAACTGCTAAAACCAGAAGGTCAGATATTAGCTAAGCATGAGATACGTCAAGATTCCCATGAGCTGAGCCATATGCTCTTCTGAAGACTCTAATAATAGTCCCTCGTGACTCACTTGTGACTGTATCAGAGGATGTTACCCTTTGACAAGCTGTTGTTTTTACATTTCAGATGCAAGCAAACAAGAAAATTTATCATCTTCTGAAATTTTTTGAACTGGAGGCATTAGTTTGGTTTCACACCAAATTTTGGACTGGCACCATGCCCTAAGCACTCAAATTGTGTAGGAATGCTGAAAATGTTATATTCATGTCATTGCTAGTCACCAATTCCACTGATTTCTGGACCTGTCCTAGTAGGCACAGGAACTAAACATTAAAAAAATAAATAAATTAAAATGTTTTTTGAATGCTTAAAATTTTATTCGAGTTTGATTCTGCCAAATCGGTAAATGGATATGATTTGGGTCTGAACTGATTCTACACAAATCTGAAGTGCTCCAATTAGCTTGAAAATATGCGTCCCACCCACCAAAAAATAATTATCTAAAACCCCAAAAATTCTAATTGGATGCAGCTCGAATTTATATAAAATTTGGGTCAAAGTTCATTACTTTGGAATTGATTCCCTCACTTATGGTGAAATAAAGTCCCAGAAATTTAATTGAATTTGAGAATTGTCAAATTCTTTCTTATTTGATCCATCAAAAACCAACAAAAACTGAAGAAGTTAAATTTATCTTCTCTTGAGTTGTCTTCTCGCTTTATCTCTGAGTCACAGTATGAAGCCTTTGTTCTTTTTAGACAATCTAGGCCAATTTCACATGAGTGTATTCTGTCTGGGAAACACACTTCATGTGGGAGCAGTATTTCCTGGACTTAAAAATGCTCCACTGAAGTGAACTTGAGCATCATGATGATTTATACTTTTGTGAGTTCACTTCAGAGGAACAGGTTTCAGTCTGGGAGATACTGCTCCCACACAGAGCGTGTTACCTTTAACTGAATATACTTGTGTGAAATTGGCCTTAAAGTAAATGATGCTAGGGGATCAACTAGTTTTAGAGGGTTCAATGGGAACCCAGACCACCCTTGTCTCAGTATGGTTGAAATAACATAACAAAAACAAAGACAGGTGCACTCTGCGGTCTTACTAACCCTCATACTGGTGTAAAATTGAGAATTAGCCAACATATCCTGCTTGGAGGACATGTCTGAGCCCGAGCACCGCGCCAAGGTTTCTCAAGTAGCTCGGGAACCTAACGCTAAACCTACCTGGGCCGTATGGGCAATACCAGGAGCCAGTGAGCGAATTACAGGTGCTCAGTATGGTTGATACTAGCATGATGATGGCTCGCACCATGATGATGTCTCCCTTTCCTCTATGTTTACTCATAAGCCATATTATTTTGTGGTTCTTTTTACTTAATTTTTTGGAAATCTAATGTTTGACTGTTTAGTAGAAATATAGTGCAAAGCTCTCAAGTTTAAATTGTCAGGTGTCCGATTTAATGTTGTTTTCCAGGATTTTTATATTGAAGGCCTATCCTCAGGATAGACCAGGGATGGGCAAACTCGGCCCTCCAGCTTTTGTAAAACTACAAATCCCATCATTCCCAGTCTGCCTACAGTTATCAGCCTACAGCGGGGCATGATGGGATTTGTAGTTTTAAAACAGCTGGAGGGCCGAGTTTGCCCATCCCTAGAATAGACCATTACTATCTGATCAGCTTAGGTCCATCAGCCTACGCCCTCACTGATCAGCTATTTAGTAGCCTCAGCGTCAGAAGTCAGTAGCGAAACTACACAGGTTCAATCAAAGCTGGTAGCTTCCATGAAATTGAATACTTTAGTAGCCCGGTCCATCCACTACATAATGGATGGAGCTGTGTAGCTCTGGTGACTACTTCTGGATCTACTGTAGAACAGCTGATAGCCTGAGGTGCAAGGTGTTAGACCCCCACAGATCAGATAATAATGGTCTATTCTGCAGAGGAAAACCGGCTTACTTTACCCACTGGAGGGAACAAAGTTGTCAATCCAAATCTAAGTGGGGATGCTGAGCTTCATGTTATACGGGGAAATTTTGGCCCTGAACAAGTGTCAATTGATAATATATAAGGTGATCAGGGCTCAGTTTTCTGTAATCTCGTTATAACTACCCATGAGATGCCTTAAGATAGGGCAGCATATAGGATGCCTCTTCAAACCAAAGCTACATATTCACCATGGTCAACACTTCTATGTACAACTCCTAGAACCCAAGGACTGTTTTTACTTAAAAGCATAATTACTATAACATAAGATATTCTGCAGTAACAGAACATGTTATAGGAGTGGAAATGAATTTGTGTTCTGGGGAATTATCTTTTCCTTTCTAGCTTTAGGCTTCCTGATCATGGAAGGACAGCCAGCCGAGTAGAAAGCTGATTGGCCACGCTTGCTGATCACCATTTTCTAGGTGTTGCTTGAAGCAAGATGTGCAGAGTCTGTGTCGCTGGTTTACTTAAGTGAGAAATTCTTCAAGCCGATGATCCACTTTCTTGGCTGGAGCTGAACAAATATCAGCAGCCACAAAAAAAAGCTAATAATGAAGGAATTAGATGTTTTCATAATTTCCTTATTTAAAGCCCATCTCTTCCCCCACACATAAACATAATATTTGTTCTGGCACTTTTCACCAAGGTCTTGTTTTCTTATTCTTCCATTGGGTGATTTTTTTGTGCAACTTTCTCATACTTCCTATTCGTGGAATATGAGGAACCAAATATAAGCCTGGCCATGGTTGGATGGGACCACCGAAGTAGCAGAGGAGACCAGGCTATGACATTGATAATGGATCCCAAAGGTCCAGCAGAGGACAAACTCATTTGGATATGCCTTTGGAGCTAATGCCTAGGCCAAGCCATGTGGCTTTGGGACCTTTGGAGAAGGGGAACTCAACCCTAGAAGGTACCATCTTATTTTCTAATGGGCAGCAGGTACTTATGCAAGCCTCCCCTCTACTAAAGAACAAATGTTGGGGAATTGGCCCAGTTGCTATAAAAAAAAGCAGACCTTCTAGGTGAAAAAATCCACCACCATAATGGAAGTTTGATCCTTAAGTGCAAGGATTACAAGATGCAACAAAAAGTAGATGTGCAAATGACCTTGTTAGATGGTGTATGGGCCCTCAGAATTATTTTCAAGTCAAACAACCAAACCCTTCTGCCACATAATACAACACTGTTATTATAAATGGGACATGGTAGATATGGGAACGGTTACAGATATGGCACTGGGTGCTCAGTTCACACATCAGCTAGGAGGACGCTGGCCCCACTGAGGAGGCTTGTGCGGCCGGGTCTACCCCGCCCCCTGGTTTCCATGGAGACGAAGACGGCGGCCACGTCCTCACTCCTGCACAGAGGCTGGATGCCGGTGGCGCAGGAAGTAGGAAGCGTGTCGCTGGCTCCCCGTTACACTATAGTTTAGCCAATGATGTCTACCTTTTACACACAAATTCCATGCTTTAGGCCAAGTGCTCCAACCAAAGTCTTATGTCTAATGTCAACTTTAGTCATCTTCTTAAATAAGTTGTGTCATTAAGTCAACCCCTAATAGGGCCTATGAATATTGTGGATGGGGACTGTCTCTCGCTTGGGACCTCACTATATGAGCCAAAATGGATAGATGCTCTCTATGAACAACTCCCCTTGTGGAGGAGACAAGTATTTTTGTATTGTTTGGATGGTCATTGATCTGAATGGCCACCATTTAGTGCCTTGGCCATGCTGGACATGGCTTCATCAGCTTTTGGTCAGGGGTACTGAGCACGTCCCTTAAGTGGTTTGTTGTTGTCTTGCAAACTCTGCGTAACCTACAGAACTAACTTTGTAAACTCTGAAGGTATTTTTCCAACCACTTCATAACTCTTTTCAGCTTAGCTTCCTGGAGATTTGCGAAGGATTTTCATCTGAAGCAACAACATAAAAAAAAACATATTATCCTGATTTTAAAGCAGGGCAGGTATTGCGGATAGAAACCTTTAATCTCTCAATGTGGCCATAAAAACTCAGTTCTCTTCATGGCATAAGCTGGCAGAGCTCCTAGGAAGACGCCTTCTGCTAAGCGATATGGAGAGAAATGCAGAATACGGCAGATTTTTCTCATTTTCTACTTTTTTTTCGCTGCAATCTTCTCATATTGTGGGAGAGATTGTGTCTAACGTCCCGGTCTCCTGCAGAAGGTGTAAATATCTCAGCTATAAAGTCGTTTAGTATTTTAGCTCTATGTAAGCTCTATATCCAGCGAGGACTAGAAGCTCTCTCCACTTAGAGATATAAATTGTCTCGGTAGACTGATGTGGTGAAAATTGCTCTAGAACCCCCATGGCTAAGAGCGGAGGGAAAGATGAGATAATACGAGGTATGGATGGATAATAAGATGACTCACAGGTGGGGGATCAGAAATGGCTACAAAATTAACTCTGAGCACAATCTTGTTGTTAGCGCTGCTTACCGGGGGACAGGAGCCAATCTGCAGTGATCGGCTCGGCCAATCTTTAGTTTTTAGTTTAGAGACCTATAAATGTTGCTATACATCAGGTCTTGGGGATGACATAATTGTCACCATCCAGCCACTCGAGAAGAGTGGCCACTATCTTGGTTGTACGGGATTAGAAAAGCATGGCTGCTTTCTTCCAAGAAGAGCGCCACACTTGTCTATCGGTGCGGTCTGGTATTCCAACAATTGAAGTGGCTGAACTCCACTGCTACACGCAACATTTTGGCTATTTTTGGATATTAGACATTTTTCTAATATTGTTCAAGTCTTTAACTTTTTCCTCTATTTCTAATCAGCCCATGGTCATTGATTGAACCTTTATATATGACTTTGTGTCGGGAGGAATCGGTATAGCTTCGTGGAGCGAGAATGTGTAAATGTCATGGTCATGAGTAAAAACTGTTTTGTTCGAAAATCGTAGATCTGGTTAATTACAAGATAATGATGTAGACGCTGCATGAATTTTATCGCTGAATAAAGTAACAAATAACTCACTAACATATTCTTGGTGCTGGATCCATCTTTTCTTTGCTACATTTATGGAGGTCTTACCTTTGTTATCCATGCACTCAGGAGTAAGAAATTAAGGATAATATAGCAGGTGAGCTGGACTGTCTATTACTATGTGTAAATGTAGCTGTAGGACTGGTATGGTGTCATGTGTCTCGGAGACTGTCCTGAATTTTGGGTGTGATAACCCTATTCTGGAGGTCTACTCTGCCATTTCTATGTGTCCAGAAGATCTCAAAATTTACAATGAACTTTAGGACTTGTTGCCTTGTGTCTGCTTTGTCACTTTTTGGCTCTATGGGGGCACATTGTAGCACTATACCGTTATATGGGGACATAGTATGGCACTATTTAGCTGTATGGGGCCACAGTACGGCACCATTCAGTTCTATACGGGCATAGTATAGCATTATCCAGTTATATGGTGATGTAGTATGGCGCTATTCATCTCTATACGGGCATAGTATAGCATTATCCAGTTATATGGTGATGTAGTATGGCACTGTTCAGCTCTATACGTGCATAGTATAGCATTATCCAGTTATATAGTGATGTAGTATGACACTATTTAGTGGTATGGGGCCACAGTATGGCACTATTCAGCTCTATGTGGGCACAGTATTTAGAACTTTTTGTCATTATGTTTGTATTGTGTGGTGGGCACAGTGTACAGTATGTAGATAACAGATATTGCTGGCTGGATACTGTCAGGGCATGGTAAAGAAACAGGTAAACAGGTATCAGTGCACCACACCATACTGTTCTTTTGTATCTCACATTCTCAGATGACTTGAATATGAGGAACTCATTCTCAGCCTTGTTCCATAGTTGACAATTTTTAATATTTAAATTCTCCTGAAATAAAGACCCCAGACGAGACTGTTCTGAAATACAGATTATAAACCAACCTCCCCTGAATACAGACTCCAAACCAAGCTCTCCCTTAGTATAGACCCTAAATCAGATTCCCCCTAAATACAGACAAAACCTACACCAGACTGATGCGAAATACAGATACCAGCCCCCTTAATACAGACCCTACACCAGGCTTCCCCTTAGTACAGACCATAGACCACACTCCTCCTTAGTACAAACCCCAGACCAGGCTCCTCCTTACTACAGGCCCTACATCAAA